>NC_069723.1:18285134-18562634 GCF_027358585.1 Pangasianodon hypophthalmus | reverse complement strand
TTGTATGGGAGAAGTGATTAGGAAGATGATATATTTCTAATTTCATTTGCTCCAGTGCAAAACTAAAGGGGAAAATCGTGGACAACAAGTAAGTCCTAGCTGATCAACTAGATGTGGCATAAAGAAGAAATTGTGTACATTTTATTTTTGGTTGAACCATACCTTGAAGGTGAATATGTGAATGGTGAATCAGGTGCATAAATGTGTTTAAGTGAGGTCATGACTACTATACTGGTAACCCAATAAAGAGTAGATAATAAAATCTATTAATCAAAGACTGCGGGTCAGTGTAGTGAGTCAGTGAGTGATATAGTGATTCTAAATGATTCTGCCAGGTTTAGTCGGACCACATCAATATAGTCTGTGAAGTATGAGAGTTATCTCTCTCACACAGAGAGAGAGAGAGAGAGAGAGACTGTGTGCTCAGTGTTTCTTGCCCTCTGTTGCCTATCTAATCACAGTCCACTAGCCAGTCCATTAAAATTCTTTAGTCTAATTTGAGAAGAATCCATTTGTGTGAATGCTGAGTGGAATGACTGCTGCTCACGCAAACAGGATCTTTCAGTCTTACTGGCACACTTACGGTACCTGCAGTGTGTGTGTGTGTGTGTGTGTGTATGTGTGTGTGTATGTGTGTGTGTGCCTGTGTGTGTGTGTTATATCTAATATCCCCAGAAGGATAGAAATATCTGACAATTGTGACCTCTTTGTTACCCTTTAAAAAAAAAAAAGGCATAGCATTAATTAGCTGCATTAATAATTATGTCAGTTGATGGTCCTCACAGGGATAGTAAGACAAATGTGTTTGTGTTTGTGTGTGCTGGTCTCATATCTACTGAATGTTCAAGCCTAGTATATTGCAGATATGGATTGTGACAGATCCCAATTAAACACAATTTGGGATAATTTTATTTCACAATATAGCCTTCCTGTACCCATGTCCTAATTTTGTTAAGAGAGGTGTATCTCAGTCAGTAAGGGTGGTGCTTCAGTTAAAAACTGATCAGCCAATTGCAAATTTAATAACCTGATATAACTGCTGGCTGTTCTTTTCATTTATTTAACTCATAAGCTATAGCGATTAGCATAAAAGACTGGTTTTAGTTACACAATACAATAGTGTCATTAAGATAGCCAGCTATGTAAACGCAATATTAGCTAGTTAA
Organism: Pangasianodon hypophthalmus; assembly: GCF_027358585.1. Classification (NCBI taxonomy): domain Eukaryota; kingdom Metazoa; phylum Chordata; class Actinopteri; order Siluriformes; family Pangasiidae; genus Pangasianodon; species Pangasianodon hypophthalmus. The sequence continues at coordinate 18,561,468 of NC_069723.1, read as the reverse complement.
CCAGCTAACTAACTAGCTAACTTAAACATTACCTCTCTAGAAGTAGCTAAAATTTCGGTAGCCACCTAGCAAACATTACACGAGCTGTTGTATTGTGTATAAAAAATCAATTGTCCAGCTAACATTATGTTAACTATCATATAGTGTAGGTTATTTAAATGCAGAACCCAGTCGCTTTTCAGCAGCATGCTAGCTAACATGATCTAAACTACTGTTTAGATAATTGGCTAAATATATAATTGGCTAATGTACTGTTTTGTTTTTGGATTGGTATTGAAAGCAGATGTGATTGATATGGCATCTGAGAACACACTGAAGGTTGTTATAGGGACTTTGGGCACTGATGGCTATAAAAATACAAAATCTATATTTTTACAGTTAAAAAAGTGTCTTTGAAACAAATGCTCTGAATTTATTGAAAAAAACAGTGTCATCCATCCATCCATTTTCTGTACCGCTTATCCTACACAGGGTCATGGGGAGCTTGGAGCCTATCCCAGGGAGCTCAGGGCACACCCAGGACAGGGTGCCAACCCATTGCAGGGCACAATTGCACACACATTCACAATTTGGAAATGCCAATCAGCGTACAATGCATGTCTTTGGACTGGGGGAGGAAGCTGGAGTGCCCAGAGGAAGCCCCAAGGCACAGGGGGAGCATGCAAGCGGGATTTGAACCCCCAACTCTGGTGGTGCAAGGCAAGGGTGCTAACCCCCCCAATGGGTGTCATTATCTACAGCAAATGAAATTATAATTGAACACACACCACACCAAAACCTCATGTTCTACCAACTCCATCAAACTGAGGTTTTTTACTACAGGAACAGGCTATCAGGGGAGGGAGCAGAGGAACAGGCTATCAGGGGAGGGAGCAGGAAGTATTCTCTGTTTGCTGTGGCTTTACCTGCAGCTCCTTCAGAGATTGACAAATTTTTTAATCACTGAATCTGAAGAGACAGAGTAAATTCATTGTAAGATTATAGTAATTACATTTAAAAAATCTAATTTAATCTCACATACTTTCCACTAATGCTGTTTGGTTTATGTCAGTTATACTGGTGGTTTTGGTAACTTAGCTGTAAAAGCATCAGAGCCCCAGAGCAAAACAAAAAATAAAGGCTAGATTTGGACACCAAACATGTCTCTATTGATTGACTGCTTTCAAAATAACTGGGCAGTTTGAATATTTGATTTTTCCTTTAAACCATTCACTGAAGTGCCTGAAGAACCCTCAGAGCTGGCAGACATCAGTGCAGGTGCTGTTTGGAGTCTCGAGAGGTTTCCGCACAACATTCCTTTCTTTCTTTCTTTGGAGTCAAGTGGATTACTTCAGCTCTGTTGGGAATTTAGAGTCAGTTGTATTTCTTCCTCTCAAGTGTCCAGGAGCAACGAACTGCTGTGTTTCAAATGCAGCTGGCTTTCTCTTATAGTTTTAGTTTAACACAAAGTATATCTAGGCCACAAGATAAAATTGCTAATAAAATTAAGCTGTATTTCAAAAGGAAGTGAAATCATACAATATGAAATATGGAATAGAAAAAACACTCAACAGATTTTTTTGTTCAGAATATTTTATTAGTTTATTTACTTTTTTAGAAATATAATTAAAAATGGGCAAAAATAATACAAAACATACTGCACATATTAGACAAACACCAGAGACATAGTACAAATAGAGTGATAGTCCCCTTTTTGTTCACATACATTGGACTTACAAAATAACGGAAAGGTACCAGTGCAACTATATCAATTAAAGAGAAAGGTCACTTTGTGATCAGAATAGCTTCTGGACTCAAACAATGATGTCATACAAATCCTGTATAGTATATAGTGGGATACCAGGCCATTCATCATGAAGAATGGCCTTTAAAGAACCCCTAAATGTATCATTTAAACCATTAAAATAATCTATGTTGAATAATAAATTGGTTATCTTTTATGCCATGGCTTATATAACTACTACAAACGGAAGGCAGCAGATTTTGTTAGAGAACATAATTAAACATACATCATCATCATACCGATCCAGAAGCTATCAAAAGGAGTCAGTGACAACACTTTGGGTAAGTATCAATCATGGTTTGGTTATAAAGAACACTCCAAACCTTTAACATCCCTTAAAACACTATTGACTCCATTATTAAATATGAAAAGAATATTGCACAACTGCACCGAGAGGAAGGGCATTAGTCAATAAAGAGGCAACCAAGAAGCCATGGGTAACTCCAAACATGATACTACCACCAGCATGCTTCACTGTGGGGAGTGCAAACACTGCATAAATAACATCCTTTTGAATGTAGTGAGAATATTTTGAGTTACCATGATAACAATACTATGCATTTTAAAACCTGAGACTGTCCATTATCAGTTGTAAATGCTAACGGCGAATCTCTTTATGTATACAAAATTAAAGTTTAGTGTTCCACAAGGCTCTGTTCTAGGGTCATTGCTTTTTCCAATGCATGCACCAAGATATATTATTTAACATTTAACTGGTTATCACCACATGTCTTGTAATATCATGTTTTTTTAAAACTGCAACTGGTGACAAAAGATATTCTGCCTGCAAGAGGTAAGATTCTGCAGTGGATTTGGAGAATTTGATAGCATGACAAGTAGAAAGTTCTAAACAAGTGGGGAAGAAAGAATTAAAAGGGTTATTACGTTTTTTTTTTTAACATTCGCAGACTTAAAATGAATGTTTCACAAAGTTATTACAAGTATTACAAGTGAATGCTTTTTGCAGCAGTGAGTTTATATCTGGCTTGAGAAATCTGTGATAGCCGATATAATATTTTTGTGTATATTGTAGCTTTTAACAAAACACCCACATCAATATGAAAATACAAAGCCTGTCATAAAATACTAGTTCATGCAAACATGTTCCAGACACGAAGAGAAGAGAATGAAACCAAAGAGAGACCAAGAAAGAACAGATGTTTGCATGTGTATGTTTTTTTTTTTTCAATGTTGCTTAAAATGTAATTGTTACATTTGATTGGGTCCTTCATCACAGATAGTACATTCAACATCTTTCCACACACACACAGTCTTACTCAGCTGTTCTTGATGCTATCACAACAGCATCTCAAAAGACACCCATGTGCATTGCATAGTACTTCCTCAGGTGAAAGACAAAGAGTAGTGTACTGTAGACCACCATGCCCAGTGTGAGTAGTCATTCACCTTCCACACTTCCTCATGCATTATTTGATTTTTCGTACTGTGCATTCCAGTGACTCATGCCAGGAGTTTATAGTCTTCTATAACCTACAATGATGTAAGAAAAAACATGATTAATCATAATGATAAAAAAAAGTTACTCAAACTTAAATAGTTCTTCTGGGAGTGCTAGTAAACGTTTGGTACAATTAGAATTAATTAAGAGGACATTACTGTACATTTGTAGTAAAACTGCAATATGTGCTTATATTTTCATAACATCATAATTGCAATTTGTGATTGTAAAATATATAGTGTTGTAATTTACTTTCATTTTTTCATTTGTTTTCGGTGGACAGCACAGCCTGTGTGAAAATCTCATCTGATGTGCTGATAGAAACTCAGAGAAGCTATGCTTGTATGGGTTTCTATGGCAGATTCGAGTACAATATGTTTTAGTGGGAGCAATGATTAATGCTTATTATACAACAGGCTTTTAACATCATTTTGCGGTGCATCTCTGCGGGTGAAAATGGAAGTGTGGGGTGGCTGAGTTTTCCATGGAAAAAAATATCTCAACATTTATTGGATAGTACTCTCTTCGCTTGTCCTGGGGGGACACACGGCTTCTCCATATGATGATTTGGGACACCTCTCAAAGGGGCAGAACCTTATAACAAGCTGCCAATCACTGAAACTATAATGAACATGACTGACATCTCAAACATCAGAGCCGTTGGAATCACTTGGAATTGCAGTAGTGGTCAGTTGAGTAGACTAATCTAAAGGTTTTAGACACAAGTATATCTTGTTACTTTATCTTTCTAATTTGTAAATATTGTAAATAAATTGTAAGTATAAAGTTTTGTTTGATTATTTGTGTTAATTTGGTAAATTTGTTGTTTATAAGTCAAGCTAGCTAGCTGTCACTACCTTCTTCAGCTAAAAGATACAGGAAAGATACACTTTAACTTCTAATCAGTGTTTAATTCCACACAGTTTTGAGTCTTTGTGTCTATACTGTGTCTTCATTAGGAGGCATCAGAATAAAAAAATAACAAAGAGCATGATCCTGCAGGATGATTAAACTGACCATCATAATGTCAGCTACAGACAGTAAGAAGGCTCATTTTATATAAGCATATACAGTACATATTAATATCATGATCTCTAAATCTCACTAAGCTCACTAATACTCAGTATATTATATGAAAGAATTTTTTTTAACACACTATGCTTTAAAAAGGTAGTGGGGACTTATCCCTCTGTGTAAATCTGAAAACAACTCTAAATTAATAAACAAATTACTCATAAAGATTGCATTTGGGATTCAGAGTCATAGCAGCAGCATCATGTCTAGCATGGTGTCTGCTTTATTGCTTAATTGGTGCAAATAGTGAGCTGAAGTGTAGATAATCTGGAGGGTCAGCAATAATAGGTGCACTTCCTATATGGAGCTACAGAGTTACAGAATGAGTTGCTGTTTTGTGCTCTCATCTCATTGCAGAAGCTGTGAAATTATGTTATGTAACATAAGTAAGTCATCTTGCACTTCCACTAAAATAAAACATGTCAGTAGGACAGAAGGGTTGCACATTCATATGTTCAAGCAATCAGACAATATACATTAAGTGTGGCAAGCTCCATGCCCTGGTAGATGCTGGTATACAGAGAAGTATATAATCTTAAGGAAGTAAAAAGGTCCATGAACAGAAAATCTTCCTGTTTCTACAGGTTAATAGTGATCCTGAGTTTCTGAATAAATTTCCCAGGTTCCTGAAAAGGTTCCTGCAGCTTAGATTATCAGGATATCGCAATATTACAGATTATCAGCACATGTCTGGATAAAAAGGAGACAACTCACTTTAATTTTTCCAGTCTGTAGTCTTTATGCTGTTGTAGAGCCGAAAGATTTTTCCGTCCAGATGTCCCTGGCTGGTTCCCAGTTAGTTCCAGCTCTTTGAGGTGTGATGGGTTCAGTGTGAGAGCCAAGGCCAGGGCAGTACAACCACTTTCAGTGACAGAACAGTATGACAGACTAGAAAAATATAGATTTAATTACACTTGGCATATGTCTCCAAAAAAAGTGTAAGCAGCTACAGTATTGTGTGAAAATGGGCCACATTTAAAAATATACTATATATTTCCCTCTCTCACTGACTGACCTACTATCATCTGACTGTTTTTTTTTTGTTTGTTTGTTTTTTTACATTTATTAAGTTCTTTAAGATTCAATTAAAAATTTATTCAAATTGTGATTCAAATTTATGTTCAGCCAAGATATGTTTGGTGTCCCAATTTTGCTTCATTGGTCTTGCGCTGGAGACACAAGCCTAATAAGCTTTTGAACATCAATTAGCATCAGGCTAACTGCATCACGCTAACATAAACTCATAAAAATGCTAATCTCTAGCATTTATGGTTTGTGACACTATATAACAAAAAATGCTATATGAAACATTACAAAAGTACATCACCACTGAAAAGTTAAACTGGAATTGCTTGATTATATTTTTAGCATTGTAAATATATGATTTGTTTTTTCAAATGCAGTTGTTTAACCAGACTGACTGGTAGTCATAAAATTCAACTACATGAAACTAAAGAAGCTAAATTTAGACAGAAAACTTGTCTACGCTGCTTGGCTAGATTTGAGGTATGTGGAACCATTTCCCTGATCCATTTGTTTAATATTCCCCTAATATTCATTTATTTAAAGTTATAGAATTGAAATGAATTAACGTTCACCTTAGCTTCTCCAGCTTACAGCATGGCTTGCTTAGAAAATCGGAGATGTGCTGTACTCCACTGTCCCCAAGTGGATTCCTGTTCAGACACAGCTCACTCAGGTGAGAGGGATTTGAATTTAGAGCGTTACACAGTGAGCGGCAGCCGTTATTGTTGATGCCACAGTCTGCTAGGCTGTACATGGAAACAGGCAGATACATGCAATGTCAGCACATAGGTCCTTTTGAGATTATCGATCACTTTGCAACTCTAACACAAGAGCTATCAGTGTCTTTCTGGTTATGCAATGCATTTCTCACACAAACACAAAATAACACATTTTAAGCTTCAAGTTAAGTCAAGAAAGTGAATATTTATTCTGAAACTTAAGGTGATATAAAAATGTTTTAGGCAAATCCCCTACCTTAGAACTCTCAGTTTACAGGAAGGATTCCTGAGGCCATTAGAGAGATGTTGTGCTCCGTAGTACTTAATAGCATTTTTACTCAAATCTAACTCAATCAAGCTGGAGTTATTGTTCAGCGCTGCAGCCAGGGGAGCACAGCTTTGGCTGTTTAGTTGAGAGCTGCAAAGCCTGGTGACAAATTGTAAGTTTCACCTTCAATAAAATATTAAAACAATCATTTTATCTAGATAAATGACATTAAGTGACTGTTTAAAAGTATGACCTAGCACTCACTTTAATGTCTCCAGCCTACAGTGTGGATTCTGCAGAGAGTCAGAGAGGAAGAATATTCCATATTCACCCAGGGAATTGAAGCTCAGGTCAAGCTCTCTCAGGTGTGAAGGATTTAAATTAAGAGCTGAGAAAAGGGACCTGCAGTCTTCGGCTTGAATAGCACAATCAGACAACCTGCAATAAAACAAATAGAATTAGGAATATAGACAAAGGAGTATACTCTAGAACCATTTTATCTAGCTCTAGTATTGGGGGAACGCTTAAAATTCCTACTTTGAACATCAAAACAAAGGGGTTTGCTTTCAGAAAAGGTTTAAGCAGAAGTGTTAGCATCTAAAGATTTTTTCTAAGAAAGTACAGCACACTGTAATGGTCAATTTGTTCATTATGGACCAGCACTGGTAATATTAAACAAAAATAGATAGGTTGCATATTTGTGTTCAAAACCTGAAGAACTTACTCCAGAATTTCCAGTTTACAGTGTGGACTTTGAAGACCTTCAGAAAGAATTCTTATGCCAGACTGATGCAAACCATTACCACTGAGTTTCAGTTCTCTAAGTATTGAAGACTTTGAGCTGAGGGCTGAGGTCAGAGCTTGAAAGCCTTTGTCTGAGAGGTTACAGTTTCTGACTCTGGAAGACAAATCAGGAGACAAAGCTCTTACAAAAAAAACTTTCTGAAATTTATTATAATCATCTTCCATGTGTTGCAGACATGAAAACTTACTCAGCTGTTCTGGACACCATCACAACAGGCAGCATTCTCTGAAGGCACTCATCTGTATTGTCCATGCTGTATTTCCTCAGGTCAAAGACATCTAGTGCATTTCCTGAGGTCAGCAAAACAAACACCAGAGCAGACCACTGTGAAGGGGAGAGCTTGGTCTTGGCAAGGCGCCTGGATCTCTGGAAGTTTTGTATCTCCTCCTCTAGAGAAAAGTCATTGAGTTCATTTAGGCAGTGAAAAAGGTTGATATACTTCTCTGGATTAAGGCGCACCCTGAGCCGGATCTTGATGTACTCGATTGTGTCTTGAACACTTTGGGAACTGCATGCTGATATGTGTGGCAACAGCACTTGCAGTAGAGCCTGGTTGCTTTCCTGAGAGATGCCAAGAAGGAAGCGGAGGAACAGGTCAAACTGCCCACTTTTACTTTGCAAGGCTTTGTCCACAGCACTCTTGTGGAGGTCAGTGAGGGACAAGCATGGAAATGTAGTGGCGCACTTTGTTGGTTTCCATTGGTTAAGCACAGTTTTGTCCCCTTTGCTGAAGGTTATGTGCACATACAAAGCTGCAAGATGTTCTTGGATGCTTAAGTGTACGAAGCAGAAGACCTTTCCTTTACTATGGAGAAGATCAATGTCCTCTCTGAAGATTCGTGTGCAAATTCCTGAGTACAGGACTGCATCCTTGACATTGATCCCACACTCTTTCAGGTCTTCCTCGTAGAAGATCAAATTGCCCTTTAGCAACTGTTTGAAGGCGAGCTCTCCTAATTTGATAATCATCTCTCTGTCATCTCTCTGAGTCTCATTATACTTTTCCTTTCTAATGCAAGTCTGAATTATCAGAAAATGTGTGTACATTTGAGTCAGAGTCTTGGGAATTGCTTTGCCTTCTGCTTCTTTTAACATCTTCTCCAGAACAGTTGCTGAAATCCAACAAAACACCGGTATGTGGCACATGATGTAGAGGCTCCTTGACAGCTTCAGATGTTTGATGACATCATTGGCCAGGCTTTCGTCTTTGATGTTTTTCCTTAAGTACTCTTCCTTTTGAGGGTCATTAAATCCTCGGATCTCAGTGATCTGACTTATCCATTCATGAGGAATTTGACCAGCTGCTGCTGGTCTGGAGGTTATCCATATGAGTGCAGAAGGAAGAAGATACCCCTTGATGAGGTTTGTCAGTAAAACATCAACTGAGGTAGGGATGTTTACCTCACTTACAACCCTACTGTTTCGAAAATCCAGGGATAAACGATGTTCATCCAGACCGTCAAAGATGAACACAGTGTTGTGTGTGGTAACATTGGTAAACTTGATTTCTTTTAGCTGTGGAAAGAAATGGTGAACCAGATCCTCTAGACTGAAGTGCTGGTTCTTCAGCAAGTTAAGCTCCCTGAAGGGAAGTGGGAATATGAAGTGGACATCCTGATTTGCTGTGCCTTCAGCCCAGTCCAGAATGAATTTCTGCACAGAGACTGTTTTTCCAATGCCAGCAACTCCTTTTGTCAGCACAGACCTAATGAATCTATCTTGTCCTTGTAAGGGCTTAAAGATGTCGTTGCATTTGATTGGCTTGTCGTCTGCTGACTGGTGAATCCTTGATGCTGTCTCAATCTGTCTCACCTCGTGTTCATTATTCACTTCTCCACTTCCTCCCTCTGTAATGTAAAGCTCTGTGTAGATGTCATTGAGAAGTGTTGAAAATCCATCTCTTTGTAGTCCATCAGACAACCGCTGGAATCGATTCTTCAGGCTGGATTTTAATTTTGTGCATAATTCTTTGTCAGGTAAGGTTGAGCACCTATAATATGACCACATTATTGACCACACATATTTTTTTAACAATAAACAAACACAGTAAAAAATAATCTTTAATAAATATGTAACAAGACATTCGCTTACTTTTGAGAGTCATGAGCAGAGTAAATCATGCTTTCGGCAATGCCAGTTACATTTATCCTTGGATTTCTTGGTTGATTCTTGGTTCTATTTCTATTTTTTTTTTGGAGAAAAGTGTGAAAATACAGTTGTTAAAAAGACCAAGCTCTGGTATTAAATAACCTTATTTATTATCATGTCAACCATACCCACATCTTTCTACATCATTTTCATTTATTTTCTCTGCTGCTCTCCTTGACTTTTCTCTGAATACCTTTGATGTCTACTACTGGCACTCTTGTCTAAAGGGAACTTACCTTAATAGGGACAATCCCATTAGTTGCAAGCTGATTCCTCTCTAAGTAGATTGATCTGGTGGGTCCTAGGGCACAATATGCAGTACTTTGCCAGAATTCCTTCCTTATCACTGTAGGGCTAATCTGAAGAGTGCATAAACTTTACCTTCACTGATAACAAAGCTGACGTCAAATGAAACAAGAACACTTCGGTGCCTGTCCGTAAACATCTTTGACTGTAACAAACTTAAATGTGTGTGATCTCTCCTGCTGGATTGGCCTGAATGAACATGAGGATGAAAATGATGCACATCATATGACCTTCACACCAATGGGAGATTGGGAGATTTTGGACTGACTTGTCAGAAAGCACTCCACCACCATCATCAAAACAACAGCTCAGAGAATATCTTTTGGAAGAACAGTGTTCCATCCCTGTAGTACAGTTCCAGAGATGGGAATGCAAAGCTGGGCACAGGGCATGAGTGCTCACTGAATGATTTGATAATTGTCATGTAAATTGATGTAAATTCTATGATATAGCGTTCACAGTCGGATATTGAAATGACATGTTAGACAACGCTCTCTGCCAATATCATAAAAGTGACACTGGAAGGAAAATATGCCTCCAAAACATAACTGGAAAACGTCTTTCAGAACTCTTACCTGTGCCCAGAAGTTTTGCAGAAAGAGCCTGGTCGGTCCATAGACCAGTCACTTTTGAGAGACGCAAAGCTGGGTGCTGATGTATGTGATCTCTTCTGCTGGATTGTCCTGAATGAGCATGGATAGTGTCAAAATACTCCACTGCCTGTGTATCTGTAACAACTTAACGGCTCTAAATTAAAGAAATGCAATTTCAGTGCCATGTTTATTTTTACATGACTGATGGACACACTTCGTATTGCACTTTACAGAATATGATCATGTATCTCATGCTGCTGGTGTTTTTTAAGTGTCATTTTCATAAATGCAGCTGTAAATGCAGTGTATATCAGAGTCTTACCCAGGCACTTGTGATGTTTCACTTTGAAACTTCAGTGGAGGGTTCATTGAATTGTCACTTTTCATCGACAGACAGCTCGGTACAGGTGAAGCTGGTTTTACCCTGGGGGAAAAAAAAACAATGCTAAATATTATATTTGAATGTACACACTTCATGCATGGCTACGTTTCTTGATTTCTCTTATCGATTATTAGTTTCATATCTATCTATCTATCTATCTATCTGTCTTCATCTGGAGTTTCCAGGAAGCCTGTGGGGTTGAATACTTAAGCAAGCAGCATGTTTCAGTTTAAATTTCTTGCTGACCAATAATTCATTTTGATTTTGAAAATTCACTATAAGAGAACATGAGTTTGCAATAAAAAAAAATACTGACAGGAAAAACATTCAACAAACCTGAGGAACCTGGAATTAATTTGTCAGGATGAATAGGTAAAAAATCTTTCACAAACAGTGCGCAGAGCTGGTAGGAACTTACCCCAACAGATTTTTATTTATTTTTTGATCACAAAATAATGAATTTTGACAAGTAGTGAATTTTGACTTTGAAATTTTACTTTAGTCCCTGGAAGACTAGTGGTTAGGCCTCTGTGCTCTCACTGCCGCGGCCCGGGTTCGGTTCTCGGCCAGGGGACCGCACATGAGCATGCACTCCAAGTGCTGCTCCCAAGCCTGGATAAAATTGGGGGTGTGTCAGGAAGGGCATCTGGCATAAAAACTGTGCCAAATCAAATATGCAGACCAATGATCTGCTCTGGTAACCCCTATCAGGATCAGCTGAAAGAACGACATATGCTATAGCCTTCACAGTCTGATATTGGAGTGACATCTGAGGGAAAATATTTTGGAAGAACAGCATGTATCCCTCCAGTATAGTTGCAGGCAAACAGAAGCTGTTCTGCTTGCTTAACACCACACTAACACACTTTATGTTGTTTTTTCCTTTAATGTAACACATTTGTATATTACAAATGTCATTTATAAATGCATGCTACTTTGAAGTGGCGTATTTGTTTTCTTTGTTGCCTTTTCTGCTGTTTGTGTTTGAAAATATAAAATTATATTAGCTGATATTACTAATACAATAATTTGATTGGTTGAGCGGCGTTCCAACAGTGTTTATATTTACTATAACCTCACTGGGACATTTCCCAGTGTGTATCACTCCGCTCTTCTGTGTTCATGATGTACAATTCCACTTTGTAGTTCAAAACTGTTACTACAGTAGAATTAGCGACATCCTTAATGCACATGGCAAACAATACTTTTCATGAATAACTTTTGACTTAAAATATGAAAGCACATCAGATGAAGATAAAAAGGAAGAAGTGATGCCAATTTTACCGGAAACACTTTTAATGGGAACGTACAAATCATTGTGAGCTAGCTAGCTAGCTAGTCAACAGGCTATAAAGTGATTGTGGCTTCTTCAGGATTTATATCTGCTAGCAGAGCAAAAATAAACAGAACATTTGGCCATGTTGTGTCCAAAATGTGACGTACTCGATATTAATTTCTTGTTCATAGATCTGTTGTATAAAAGCAATATTGCACTCTCAATTGTGTAGTTATACTGAATATCTGCACTGTGATCGCTTACAGCCAAATCGCAGCCGTGCCGATATTCGGTATAACTGCACTGTTATTTGTGTGATATTGCTTAAATAAGTGTGATTAAATATTGTTGAATTTAGTTCAGTTCAGTTTTTTGGTGGCAAAAAGTATGTGGACACCTGACCATCACACTCATATGTGACCAGTTCAAAACCTTGGCCAGTAACATGGAGTTGGTCTCCCTTTGCTGTTTTAACAGCCTCCAGTCTGCAGTCAGCCACTAGAGGGCCTCAGAGACATTTTTGCTTCACTTTTAAACCCCTGTTACAATGTCTACCCAGACTTTGGGCGCAGCTGAATATTCCGGTACCTTCTTCAACCTCTACTGCTTGTGCATCTCTCATAACTTAAACAGTTCTAAATGAAAGAAATGCAATTTCAGTGCTTTGTTCATGTTTTTTTTTTCTTGTACAAAACTGATGGACACTGCATATTGCACTTCACAGAAAATGATCATGTTTTTATATCAGAGTCTTACCCAGGCACTTGTGATGTTTCACTTTGAAACTTCAGTGGAGGGTCCATTGAATTGTCACTTTTCATCGACAGACAGCTCGGTACAGATGAAGCTGGTTTTACCCTGGGGGAAAAAAAAACAAAACAATGCTAAATATTATATTTGAATGTACATTGAATGTACATCACAAATGGCTACATTTCTAATTAATCTCATATCTATCTATCTATCTATCTATCTGTCCCCCCCCCCCTCACTCACACACTCTGTCACTCACTCTCTCTCTCTCTCTCTCTCTCACACACACACACACATTAATATTTCACAGGTAATCTATCTATCTATCTATCCCCCTCCCTCACTCACACACTCTGTCACTCACTCTCTCTCTCTCTCTCTCTCTCTCTCTCACACACACACACACACACACACACATTAATATTTCACAGGTAATCTATCTATCTATCTATCTATCTATCTATCTATCTATCTATCCCCCCTCTCTCACTCTCTCTCTCTCTCTCTCTCACACACACACACACACACACACACACACACGTTAATATTTCACAGGTAAACCTGTGGGGTTGAATACTTATGCAAGCAGCATTTTTCAGTTTTTGATTTTTTTTTTTTTTCAAAATACTTGCTGACCAATAATTAATTTTGATTTTGAAAATTTTGAGAAAAAAAAAAACAAAACAAAAAAAAAAAACACTGACAGGAACAACATCCAACAAACCTGAAGAACCTGGAATACATTTGTCAGGATGAATGGGTGAAAATCTTTCCCAAACAGTAAAGTAAGCACTAAAGTAAGTACTAGTCTAAAGGGGTTAAATACTTCTGCAAGCTGCATTTTCCATTTTTTTATTTATTTTTTTAAAGATCTGCTGACAAATAATGAATTTTGACTTTGAAATTTTACTTTAAGAGCATAATGGTTTGCACTATAAATACTTCCAAAGCGCACAGAAGCTGGACACAGGGCCTGAGCGTTCACTGACTGATTTCAGGAGAATGAAAATTGCATAAATTATATGCTATAGCCTTCACAGTCCGATACTGGATCGACATCTGAGGGAAAATATTTTGGTAGCACAGGGTGTATCCCTACAGTATAGCTGTAGGCAAACAGAAACTGTTCTGCTTGCTCAACACCTCACTAACACGCTTTATGTTGTTTTTTCCTTCCCTCTCTTTAGATAGATAGATAGATAGATAGATAGATAAATAGATAGATAGATCAACAAGTAGCTAAATATCATTTAAAATAAAGCACTGTTAAATAGATAATTGGGAATATCACCAGGACTCCACAGCTTTTAAAACGTGATTTGTGCCAGGTGTACATGTCACAGCATGAATATGAATACTCTACTACCTATAACAACTTGTTTACACATGATGGCACATGTTTTGTAAAGAAATCTGTTCCTTCACTGTTGAAAAAAGGAAAATTCTGTAATGGCTTAATAGTTTACTTTAAACATTGTTTCAGTAAGATCAGGATCAAGGACTGTTTGATTCCAGAAATGCCTGAAATCAGAGGATCACTATTTGTGTGTGTGTGTGTGAGTGTGTGTGTGTGTGTGTGTGTGTGTGTGTTTGGGGTGGGGGGGAGGGGTCTAATTGTTTTTATTGTTTCCCAAAGTAGACTAATTCTTGACCTAGATATGTTTGGTGGAGCTGTGGAGCTAAGATGACTAACAAGTAAGACATGTTATATTATATTATATTATATTATATTATATTATATTATATTATATTATATTATATTATATTATATTATATTATATTATATTATATTATATTATATTATATTATATTATAGCAATCAGTTCAGCATGCTTAAATTTCATCAAAGTGTAGGCTATGAACCTTGTCCTAATACAACATCTTGTAGTCTTACCTGGGAATGCTTGATGATTCTTCCAGAAACTTCACTGGAGGGTTCATTGAATGGTCACTTTTCATTGACACGCAGCTCAATACAGGAGAAGTCGGTTTTATGCTGTAAAAGAGAATTAATACTAGGCATGATATTACTACCATGAAACTACACAGTTGGCTCCATTTCTCTAATAAACATGAACAATGGGTTATACTTAACAGTAAGAAATATTATTTACTGCATTAGGTAAACTTTACATTAGTATAGATAATGTAGTATTAGTGTACATAAACAATAATACAATACTAGTAATGTTAACAAAGTAACTAACACGTGTGTAGACCAATGGTTATTCTAGTCATGTTTTAAAATGAATCAACATAAATTATTTTTATTTATAGCGATCAGTTCAGCATGCTTAAATTTCATCAAAATGGATTCAAGTCAGTCTCTTCTAGAACAACTTGAAGTTTTGCTTGAGCTAGGTGCTGTATACAAGATTTTTCAGACACGTTGCTGATTACATGCAAATCTGTGCAAATCAGTGTAGGCTATGAACCTAACCTTTGTCCTAATACAACATCTTGTAGTCTTACCTGGGAATGCTTGATGATTCTTCCAGAAACTTCACTGGAGGGTTCATTGAATGGTCACTTTTCATTGACACGCAGCTTGATACAGGCGAATTCGGTTTTATGCTGTAAAAGAGAATTAATACTAGGCATGATATTACCATGAAACTACACAGTTGGCTCCATTTCTCTAATAAACATGAACAATAGGTTATATTTAACAGTAAGAAATATTATTTACTGCATTAGGTAAACTTTACATTAGTATAGATAATGTAGTATTAGTGTACATAAACAATAATACAATACAAGTAATATTAACAAAGTAACTAACACATGTGTTGACCAAGGGTTATTCCAGTCATGTTTTAAAATGAATCAACATAAATTATTTTTATTTATAGCGATCAGTTCAGCATGCTTAAATTTCATCAAAATGGATTCAAGTCAGTCTCTTCTAGAACAACTTGAAGTTTTGCTTGAGCTAGGTGCTGTATACAAGATTTTTCAGACACGTTGCTGATTACATGCAAATCTGTGCAAATCAGTGTAGGCTATGAACCTAACCTTTGTCCTAATACAACATCTTGTAGTCTTACCTGGGAATGCTTGATGATTCTTCCAGAAACTTCACTGGAGGGTTCATTGAATGGTCACTTTTCATTGACACGCAGCTTGATACAGGCGAATTCGGTTTTATGCTGTAAAAGAGAATTAATACTAGGCATGATATTACCATGAAACTACACAGTTGGCTCCATTTCTCTAATAAACATGAACAATGGGTTATATTTAACAGTAAGAAATATTATTTACTGCATTAGGTAAACTTTACATTAGTATAGATAATGTAGTATTAGTGTACATAAACAATAATACAATACAAGTAATGTTAACAAAGTAACTAACACGTGTGTAGACCAATGGTTATTCTAGTCATGTTTTAAAATGAATCAACATAAATTATTTTTATTTATAGCGATCAGTTCAGCATGCTTAAATTTCATCAAAATGGATTCAAGTCAGTCTCTTCTAGAACAACTTGAAGTTTTGCTTGAGCTAGGTGCTGTATACAAGATTTTTCAGACACGTTGCTGATTACATGCAAATCTGTGCAAATCAGTGTAGGCTATGAACCTAACCTTTGTCCTAATACAACATCTTGTAGTCTTACCTGGGAATGCTTGATGATTCTTCCAGAAACTTCACTGGAGGGTTCATTGAATGGTCACTTTTCATTGACACGCAGCTTGATACAGGCGAATTCGGTTTTATGCTGTAAAAGAGAATTAATACTAGGCATGATATTACTACCATGAAACTACACAGTTGGCTCCATTTCTCTAATAAACATGAACAATGGGTTATATTTAACAGTAAGAAATATTATTTACTGCATTAGGTAAACTTTACATTAGTATAGATAATGTAGTATTAGTGTACATAAACAATAATACAATACAAGTAATGTTAACAAAGTAACTAACACGTTTGTTGACCAATGGTTATTCCAGCCATGTTTTAAAATGAATCAACATAAATTATTTTGATTCTAAATGTTGGTAATCATCAGAAATTGGTGGGTGTAACACAATTCAGGAACACGATTCAGCCACACATGAATATTTAATATATTTAATATATTTAGTTAATATTCAAACAAACATCAACTGATATGAGTGTTTATTAACATTACTGGTAATACACTTACCACCCAATTAATAGAAACACCTGTACACCTGCTCATTTATGCAGTTATCCAATCAAGTAGCAGCAGCATAAAATCATGCAGATACAGGTCAAGAGCCTCTGTTAATGTTCATATCAATTATCAGAATGGGGAAAAACCTCTGTAACCACTGTGACTTTAACCGTGGCATGGTTGTTGGTGCCAGGTGAGCTGGTTTGAGCATTTAATAAACTGCTGATCTCCTGGGAATTTCACCCACAACAGTCTCCAGAGTTTACACGGAATGGTGCGAAAAACAAAAAACATTGAGTGAGTGACAGTTCTGTGTGTGGAAATGCCTTGTTGATAAGAGAGATCAGAGGAAAATGGCCAGATTGGTTCGAGCTGCCAGGAAGGATATAGTAACTCATATAATCACTCTTTACAATCGTGGTGAGCAGAAAAGCATCTCAGTGTGCCCAAAAAATTGACCTTGAGGTGGATGGGCTACAACAGCAGAAGAGCACATTGTGTTCCACTCCTGTCAGCCAAGTACAAGACTCTGAGGCTATCATGGGCACAGGCTCACCCAAACTGAGCAGTTGAAGATTGGAAAAATCTCATTAACAAGGTGTTTCAGCCTGCAGACTCTCCGCTCACAGAACGTTTTTTGTTTTTCGCACCATTCTGTGGACTCAGGAGTCCATTGTGTGTGAAAATCCCAGAAGATCAGCACTTTCTGGACAGTGGACAGTGAGTGTATATTAATGCTGAAATTAATTGTTGGTTAAAACTCTAATGCAAAAATAGCCACTAGATAAGGGAAACATTTTGAAAACCACCACCATATCATTTTAAACACCATGTTCATGTTATTGTTAAGTTCACGTTCAGGTCATTATGAATTGACAGTTAGAAATATAATTGTTAATATAATATACTGTAAAAATTATTTTTGGCCAGCCTTTATAAATCTGAAACAAATTGGTGATATTAATAGCTTTCCCAATCCTTTTATCTCTTGTTTCCATTTCCATTTCCATTTCTGCACAAATGGCTGCCATCAGGAGGATCCCTGAGCATGTGAAGGTGTTACAGGTGTCTGTTTTAATGAAGATAATATACAATCACTAGCCACTTTATTAGAAACAACAGTACACTTGCACATTCATGGAACTATCCAATCAGCTAATCATAAAATCATGCAGATACAGGTCAAGAGTTTCTTTTAATGTTCACATCAAACATGGGCTACCACAGCAGATCAGGTGTGTGTGTATGTGTGTGTGTCGTGGCATGAGACCTCAAAGTAGGGAACTCTGAGTGACAAGATTTTCAGTTGTTCCAAACCTGCCTCCTGCTTTCTCATTCCCACTCAAAGCCAAGAGAGTCATGGAGACTCATAGAAATTGGACAGTTGAAGATCAGAAAAACACCAGGCAACACTTTTTAACCAGACAGCTTGAAACAATTAGGCCATTCTCCTCTGACCTCTCTCATCAACATGGCTCATTTCAGCTCATGGAAACTGTTTGGTCATCACACCATCCTGTGTAAAGCAGAACCAGCTTGTCTAGCACCCACTTCCTTGCCACGATCAAAAATCACATTTTCCCCATTCCAATGTTTGAACATTAACTGAAGCTCTTGATCTGTATCTTCATGATTTTATGCATTGTGGCATGAATGAGCAGATGTACAGGTGTTCCTAATAATGTCAGTTAAGTGAAAATTAATAGTACAATTGCACCGGTATAAATCAGTCTAAAGACTGACTAAGTAAATAGAACGTGTTAAGAACTGTTTTGGATTAAATGACTCATCAGCTGGGCATAATGCTGTAATTAAAATTAATAACCGTGATTATAAAACTTCGAACACCACTGTGTTGTTGCTCTTTGTTCATCTTGAAGGCAAGCTGGGCTTTCTATGATCATGCAATTCTTTATGGGGGCATAGGCATACACAGGTGACGTTGATTTCCCAGTTCAGGGTTCACTTGAAAGAAGCATGTCCTGTTCACACTCAGCTTCATAAGACCTCGTTTTTCACATTTTCGCCAAAACAATTTGAAGACATAGAGTTATTTCCATAGTACCAATAATGCAAAGAAATTTTTTAAAATGTCTGCAATGTCATGGCTCAAGTCTTCAGGGGCCAGTGGTAATGCCTTTGCATTTCAAATGAAATTTGAAACATGATAATTTGATGGTAAAGATTTTCCACAAAGACTTACTTCTCATCCACAGGATCAGCTTGGTGTTTATTAACTGTCATTTCAGAATCTGCCAACCCTCTCTGGGGCACTTCTATAGGTGGGCTCCGATTCATAGCTGCCATCCTGTGTAGTGGTACGCCATAACACAGCATGATGTCACACATCATAACAACACAGCTGAAAGACGACTTTAACACTTTGAGTTCAGATAAAGTTTTTGCTACAAGAACAATCAATATCATTAAATTCCTCCAATAAAGCCAAGGATTTTAACATGGGAGGTGAATCATCAGAATGATCAAATGTCCATAATGACCATGTCACACTAAAGACATGAATATTGCATAAAGAATGCTTTAGCCGTTTAGACACATATTATTAACAAAAAAGATTTTGCTCACTTTTATTCCTCCATTTCTCACTTGATCATCTTATTTTCCCCTGTCTTGTGAATACTTCTACTGGCTTCACTGTTCTTAGATCGTGGCTGTATCTGTTTCGTTTCCTCTCTTGGCTCCACCTAGTCATCATGTGACTCTTCTATGTCTGCAACTCTTTAACCCTCTCCGTCTCAGCTGGTTCAAAGTGCAAACCACCAGCATTCATATAATTCCTCAGATCCTGGTAAAAAAAACTAAACTGGTACAGCAGGTGAAAAAATACCCAAAGGTGTGGTGTGGCAAACATAAGATGGCATCAACAGCTCATGTGGAGAACTGCTAATGTGTAAATATTACTTAAAGAATGTACAGAGCTTGAGTTGAAGGTGGCAGGCAAGAGATTGTCTTCCCACAAAATACACAAATGACATGAAGCAAATAGCAACAGTCATGCCCATTGTAAAGCTGCCAACTTTTCTCTCCCTGTTGTGTTAATGTTGTTATAGTGTTAGACCAAGGCTGGATATTATTTGGGCAGTGGTCCATTCTCAGCACAGCAGTGACATGGTTGACATGGTTGTGTGTCTGCGACACCCTTGCTGAAAAATCCAGCTTGGTCTGACCAGCTGCCAAAACACAGCCTGATCTGGTCAAGCTTGGATTTTTTTTAAAAAAACACCTTAGAGTCACTGGTTAAGTATATTCCACAAACACATGTGTTAGTAAGGGGTTGGGACACCACGAGCTACCACACCAGCTTCAATGCACCTTGGCTTTGTTTCTACATGGCTGTAGAACTGTAATGGAGGGATGAACACCATTTCAAATGATACAATGAACACCTTCCAAATGATATTCCTTTCGACTGGAGTCCAAAATCTCCCATAGGTGTGGTGACTGTGAAGGCCATAGTGTATGATTTTCATCAAACTATTCAGTAAGCTCTCAGGGATGGGGACATTTTAATTCTGGAAAAAAACACTCCCATCCCAAATAGGATAAATGTGATCTGTCAGAAGAACTTTGTATATGCAGTATATGCAGTGAATCTTACCTCTAAGGAGACAAGTAGACCTAAACCATGCCAGTAAAATAAATCCCATAGCAAAACATAACCACTGAGTTTCCTAATAAATTCCCATCCATTATGAGCAAATTAAATGACAAAGTGCACTAATGAACAATTAATGAGCAAAGAGAATTCCAAGCTCTCATTGTCTATTAGTAACTGCGCTACAGTGGTAGAATGGCATTGGAGACACCTTTTGTACAAACCTTATAATGGTCTTATAAAACAGTGTTGTCAAAAATCACACTTCAAAACAAAGACGACATGCCAGAATGAACAGTTTAATCAGCTGCTTGAGGAAAAACTGAAATAGATTGATGATTGCCCTAACGACACAGAAAGTTGATCTGCGGCAGAAGTGGATAATGGTCTCATCTGTCCTTAAAGGAATAGTACTGCCCAAAATAAAGCATACAAAATGTACTAGTTTTTGAGTAAAGTGTGTGATGATTTAGGTATGCACTTTGTACAATACTAATCTTGAGACCATACGCTTCGCTTACGTGTTAGCAACCTTAGCCTAATAGCTCTAGTGCAAAATATCTCAACAAATTTCAGACACACCTTAGCCGCACTGTTAACAACAAATCATTGGTCAGGAAATTATTAAACAGCAAGAATTAATCAAATGCACTCCTGCTCATTTACTTTTGCTGCAGGGAACTGTTTGGGGAAAAGCTAGAAACAGGGAAATGTAAAATTCAAACTAACACATGTCTGGGTGTACAAAATTTTCCAAAAATATCTTCTGGGATGTTTTTTTTTTTTAAGATTAGTTATTATTTGGTCATTTTTATTTGGCCACACCTGATGCAGCCCATCAAGGGCCTGAAAACAAGGTCATAAATGAAACCAGGATTGATAGAGCAGGGAAAGATCTACAGTATTTGTTTAATTCTTGCTAATTTCCTGACTAATGATTTGTTGTTAAGTCCATTAAATGCTTAATATTTTGCCATTTTGGGCGTGGCTAATTTTTTTTCCCAGGAGTGTATGTCATTTTAAGATATAGTGAATATAAGTATATAGATCCTTAAGTTTTTTCTTAATATCTCAATTCTCTAAGGTTATGCTTTATTTATGTCCTGCCAGCACTGTGTATGTCATACATGTGTATTGCACATTGGGTCCAGGAGAAATGTTATTTCATCTCACTGTGTACTTCACACTGTATATGGCTGTGATAACAGTAAAGATCTACTTGATTTGAAATATCTGTGTTATGCTTTACGCATTACCGAAGACCACTTCATGGGAGATCGAGTGTTCTTTCCTCAGTGTCTGGACTTTGCACTAAGGTTCTTCTAGTCAAAAGTTAAGCCAGAGGATTAGAGCCCTGGCATGACACATCTGTATCCTGCCAAAAAAAACACAGTGAGTTCACAGAGCCTCAGACACAGTAGGTAAATTTATGTGCCCTTTCAAGGTTGTGTTCAAATCCTCAACTGTCAGACACTCTCGGTCCTCGATTCCACCTCTCAGCTAGGTTTACTATAATAACAATTCCTGTCCTTGATGTTATTCCTTCCACCCAGTGTAAATTATTATATTAATGTATTTCTGTAATGCAATTATGGTATAAGTTTGTATAGTCTAATAGCAATGTGGCATATTTAGAAATCACTAAAAAACTCAGAGCTAGTGCTACACCACTCAGAAACAGCATGTGGCGCCATACCACCACTTACGAGACAATATTTCATAACAGGAAAGTCTATGTGTCATGAAACTGAGGTATACTGCTACAATCTTAGAAAAATGGTACAAAACAGTACCTTTCCTTGTTGTTTGGGTGGTGCGCTTATGTTTTGTACCTTTAATATGTATATTTTACCTGGAAATGTGGATATAGTGTATTTTTAAAAAGATTTAAGGTGCACACTTGGACAGTAAATACCTTATAGGGAAAAGCTTTAAAGGTAAACTGTATTCACCTTTCTAGGTAAAAGATAAATAGTAAAAGTACAAATGGTTTATGTTTAAGGGTACCGCCTCAGTGACTGGGGTGGTACAGTTTAATAACCTTTTTTTTTTCCTGAGAGTGTACCTTAAATTGCAGGAGAGAAACAGGATTTCAGTCGGCTCTTGCTTGTACCAGATTTGCATTCAGATAGCCACTTTGTTACTAAGCTTATCCTTTTTTTTTTTTTTGGTCAAATATTTTAAAACAATTAATGAAAGGTAATAAGGAAAACTATGAGCTTGTTGCACCGCAGGCTTATCATTACACAAGGTTTCCTTTAATTATAATTATGGATTCTTGGTCTTCAAAAAAATTTTCTACTTTTAGTTCTACTAATAGGAAAATATTCTGTTGGGTGTAAGGATTTCTCCAAATGGACAACTGAAGAATCCTCAAGGGTTCTAAATTTTCCAAGAGTGCAGAGTTTAGACCAATTATAATGAGGAGGTTCCATAAACCATCAAATCTGTCATCTTGGTCTTTGACCAAACTATTCATTTTTCATTTTACATTTATGGCATTTAGCAGACGCCCTTATCCAGAGCAACTTAAAAAATACTGTGTAGTATCTATCAAAAAACACATTCAACCTACTAGTTCAGTAGGTCAGGGACTAAGAGTAGCATCAGTCCAAAAACCCTGTTGGGGAGGTTAGTACAAGACAAGATTTTTTTCCAGGTTTTAGCAGATTTTGTTTCTGATATCCACAGTCAATTATGAATCATATTAACATTACCTTTTTTTTAATATATATATAGTAATTGTAACTAAAAGAGAAAACAAACGGCCAAAAGTAGTGGTGCTACGAGAAAGCATTCTGGAATAGGTTCCATGTTTTAATTGCTCATTCAGCTACCATCTCATAGCTTGCATTTGTGACATTAAATACAAGAATTGTTTTCTACTAACTTTATTGCAAGCCACAGCATACAGCAGGACAAGGTAGCTAGCACATTACAAACATTTATTGAAAATGTATGTCACATAATATTTACTGAACTTCATGTTTACACATAATTATATAGCTTTTGTGTTTCTAAAATTGCCTATGTTACAAAACCAAGCCAAGAGAACTGTAAATTAAATTTATTTACATAAGTCTTAGTGATTATGTGACACTTTTGTCATAAAGTACACTGATGTGCACTCCAAATGGTCATTAGCCCCCACAAAGGGAGATCCTTCAGAGTACACACTGTGGTGGATATAGCCTTCAGATGGGTGTGGAGCATATGGTCAAGTCAGTATAGACTACAGCTTATATTAATAATGTGCAATATAGTGAAATAATGGAACATAGTGAAATAGTGTATCAAGTTTGATCAGAATGACAGATCATACTTTTTCTTTATCCTTTTATAGTTACATTAATGTTGTGGAAAATCCACAAAACAAATGACTTCCAGTTATCACTTACATTATAACAGCTATATACTGTTAAAAAGACAAAAAATGCAGTTTCTTACCAAGAAATCGCAAAGTGCAACATTCTCTCTCGTGAAGACTTTCCCATGGCAGAAAACCTAACATCACAGCTTTACCTCTGTTACAGAGTGCTGACACTTGACACTCCTTCCAGAAAGCCTTACCATATCAACCATTATATATTTTTCATTTGTTAAATAACAGTTTAACAGTTTATTTGTTTATTATTAGACTTAGATTATGTGGAATGTCCACCATACAAGTCCTGTACTATAGGAATTACTTATTATAGGAACTTCCTATAGAATTGATATTGTATTAGAGAATGAGCTCACTAATATAAACCTGTGATTTGAATTACAACTGGCACTAATGTCAGAGCTGCTGTTACAGAAAATTAATCAACACCTTATGACCAATAAGATACCACAAATCAACAGCACTGTGGGGAAAAGTGTAAAGTTGTTTTTCATGGTGGAGTTAATTTGGGCTTTTTGAATCAACACATGATTCTTGCACAAGAATGGATATGGATTCTCATGGAAATGTCAAAGCAGTGTTTAACAGGCTCTATCAAGCTGATGAAATCTGCAGATGCACTTTGTTGTCTTAAATAATAAGACTTTAAAGAATTAATTAAATGAATCATCTCAATACAGCTTACACTGCTGCCTGTCTGACATCTCATACGGCATGTCCAGCCACGTTTTGTGGCATCTTAAATTAGAGCATGACAGACAGGAGAGAAAATCTAGCTCTTAGAGTGCATTTCTAAAACTGTCTGTGTTCTTACACAATACAGAGCACGCTTTATATTTTGTTCTTTTCTAATAATGTCCTGAAGTGTCCATCAGTTTGTACAGATAAATCAGCACAGAAGTCCATTAGACCGTTACATGACTCTTCTATTCTAATCGTCAAAGTTACTTTTTAAGTGTTACTTAATAGTGTAAGAATACTGTGCTTGGTTCAAATCCTTCAATGATGATGGGGGAAAAAATCCTGAAAATCTTATCTTTAGCAAAGAAATTTCCATACATGACTTATCATAGGAGCAGGAAGTGGGGGGCTGCCCCCTAGTGGTAGCTGCCAGGGCTGTTGTTTCCTTAAATCCCCACCTTGTGGGAAAGGGAAAAAAAATCGAAAGATGTCACACTTTTACATTCAGTTGGCAGCCCCTACTAATTAAAGCATCTTCCTATATGCCTGCTTATAATGGAAGTCTAAGGGCAGTTGTTGAATTCCTTCAATAAATGGGTAAAATCCATGACTGTGTATGGGAATTTAAAACTTCACCTGTTACACTGCAACAGTACAGACTTTAGGATCACTTCAGTTCAACTTCTTTTCACTGAAGCAATATAGGAAAACATGGTTTCTGGTTATGTATGAAGTTTGAAAGTTTCGCAGTGTCTGTGCTCTGACCAATACAGCTACACTGTTAACGTTTAAGCATAAACACTTCCTTCAGGAAAGTCTCGGAAATGTTGATTTTTACCAATCTAGCGCTTAATTTGCATATACTCTTGACTGAAGCATTCATAATTTCTACAGTAATACATTTGGTATTATTTATTGATTACTACCTTTAAATCTTACATTATAAGATTTGAGTAAAAAAGTTTCCCTTCTTTTCTCAGTCCAGGGAAAAGTTCTTCTTCATGGTAATCGCATATAAACCAATGTGGTTGACATTTTTCCGATATGAACTCAGATACGTCTGTGAACTTCAGTCAGACTCTTAAAGCAGAACTTAATACCACAGACTTGGAGCCAATGTTCCAGATGATGTTTAAATTTATAAGCACTATAGACGAGTGTTAATGTTTTATACTTAAATTAAAACCAGCCAAACATATAGACACTGAGCACAAGTGAGATCCACAGAGAAGGAGAGGGGCTGAGAGTGATCGGAAGAGAGAGTGAGGGATGTTTCCAGTCCCTTAGCAGCTGTGCACTGAGAAGAATTCCCTTTGAGCCACAAGTGGAAAATATTCCTCACTAAGTACAAAGCAAATTCACTCTCATTTACTGAAACCACAGCCGGCTGTTCTCAGATGGTGCTCTTTCAGGGACTTTTGCTCAGAAGTAAGAATACACACAGCCTATCATGCAACTGCTTTAAAACAGTACAGACTTTTCCTCCTTGGAAGATGGAAGATAAAAAAAATAAAATAAAATAGAAAAGTCACAGGCAACAGTTCATCTGCAATAATAAAAATTAAGAATTTTATTCCAGCAACAAGCTGCTTGATTGCCAGTATAATGAATTAATTGAATAGCTAATGTGTGGTGGTCAGGGAAATCCCAGATGTCAGATGTCACAAACAGCCAAAAATGAAGAAAAAAATCAGGTATACTTTTATACTTAATTATATATTTCACCAAAATGACATGGAAGCTATATTTACTTTTTACCTTGCCTTGGTTTTCTGCCTGCAGAGATGTTGTGTAACAAAAGCAGTGGTTAAAAACAGTCTGATTCTTGCTATCTAAGTGTGATTTCCACACATGGTGAATGTCATGCTTTGATCAAGTATTTGGATACCTATGAGCTGCAACGAAACAGAGATAATCTTAATAAATTCAGTCTGTAATCAGATACCGGCTGTCAGAATGTCTGATGTGTCACTCCTATGCCTTCACATTGTGGTTACTTCCCCCACCAATGTAAAAATACAGTGAACAGTGTAAATGCCGTGAATGACTTTTACAACAGGTGACGAGACAGAGATGCTTATAATCAAAGTAAGAACTCGTATCATTCTTTGAAAATGTATATAACATAAAAAATTAAAGCTTATTATAATCTTAAAATACTTATTACATATTAATTCAACTAATAGCTTTGCGTTTAGACAATCAGTGTGTTGGTGTGTTTCAGTGGAATTGGGGCAACCAGATTTTAGAATGCTAGAACTTTATTTATGGTTGAGACATATGCAAAGGAGAAACATATTTCAGTCCAGCAAAGCCTGTAATTTTCTGAATTATATATAGTACAAAATGTCAGTTTGACCATGTGAAGTGTTTTCCCAGGCTACTACACGGGTGTTTTAATCACTTTCTGCTATACTTCTGAATTTTGCAGTGTAAAGAGTTTACAGTAAAATATTCACATTTAGTGACTGGGCCTAAAATCTTGCTGCAAATGCTTTTCTTTTTTTTTTTTTGTTGTTGTTTCTTTAGTGCTGCCATGTCTACTAAAATGTTCAATAAGATTAATGTTGGCTTATAGAATTAACACCATTAAGGCTTACAAGACGGGAAAGATGTGAGATTTTTAGATTATGTTGTAGGGAATAGCACACAGTATTCAAAAAAAGTGTTGTTCTTAACTCCCAAAACACCTCAAGTGCTGTCGTTTGGATGCTCCTGTCTTGAAGTAGAAAAATAATCTACTAATCTACAAACTATTTAAATTCATTCTACACTCAGCCATGTGAGCAAAATCTTGCGAGTGTACGACTGCTGCTTTTATCATTATCATCATCATCATCATCATCATAACAAGCTTATTTGGCTGCAGGACTGAAGCGCCAGGGCTTCATAGCGCCACCTTGTGGATAATCATCTTGCTAAACACATGAATAATATTGATAACATATTACTGGAAGTTTCACTTTCCACAACAGATATCCAAATGAAGCAGTTTGTCCTGAAAGGCCAAGCTTCTAGGAGAACCTGTGCTGTCGCTCAGCTTCTGTTCTAACTGAGAGCTGTATTATGATCAGGCCTGAATAGCCACACAAAGCAAGGCTTATTCTCAGAAGAAAAAAAAAAAAAGAGGGAGGGAGTGAAACTCTGAGCTACTGGACTTTTCCCATGAACCTATCGGGCAGCTCACATCCTTGTCATACTGAGCCACTGTAGCAGGACGGGTCTGGGTTTACTGGCATGGATGTGAGAGGATTTTGGCTCCTGTCCACACACACACACACACACACACACACACACACACACACACTCCCTGAGAGGAAAGAGATCTCATTCCAGAGGTGGTGTGTCTCTGCTAAACAGATCCTCTTGTGTATAAGATAGTTAATTTCTTCTAAAGTCTGTGAGATCTTTTACATGATGGTGCCTTAGGTATGAAAGACAAAAAAAACCTGTGGCTGTCATATGTAAAAATTTATTCATTAAAAAATAATTTGACAGGACCATATCAAGTGACAGTGGCAATAAATACAAAAGCAAAGAATACAACAGAAAAGGAAAGGTTGCCTAAAAGAGGAGAAATATATGGCACAAGTAACAAAACCACTGTTAGATCAAACTAATTAAAGGCCAATGAATCTAAAAGAGGCTTTGTGTTTAAAAACGACAGCTAGGGACTTGACAGCTTCCTGTCCGGGCATGGGAAACTAAGCAAACTTTCAGGAAGAGGTACTCAAGCCCCTCCCACTGTCCTTGAGCTCAGAGTCCAAGAGCACTGAGACAATGAGACACAGCCAGAATGAGATGAACGTCCCGTAATCAAACTAAATCAAATTACAGGAGGACAAAGAAGACTCTGAGGGAGAGGCTGCACACTTCCAAAAACACCCAGGTTAAAACAGGCTTTAAAAAAGGAAAAAAAAAATGTTCCAAACATAATTCTCAGTAATTAAGAAAAAAAAAAAAAATACAATACTGACAATCTACACAGGAATGAGTATTAAGGCAACTTTTTGCTCCCTCTGCATCAGTTTGTAAGGCCAGCAAGGAAAGAAATCTTGCTCTGTTGAAATAAGAACCAAAACAAGGAGGAAAAAAAAATCTTCTTGATCTGAACACTGTAATTCAGCCACCTAATAATCGATGCCCTGGTCATAGTGGCCACGGTACTCATCGTATTGCGGCTGGTACTCTTGGTGGTATTCTGCTTGGTAGTCAGCCTGGTAGTCAGTGTCGCTGACCTCGGATCCAGTGGTGCCGGTGCCCTGGCTGCCGTTGGTGTGGGCTCCAGGCTCCCCAGATGAGGGGCAGTATTTGGGGTCGTAGATCTGCCTGCCCAGACCATAGGCACTCATGCCCTTCTGCGAGGCTGTTTTGTTGGTGCCCATCTGCAGAGAGATGGTGGAGTTGTCCATCGGCTGCAGAGACACCTTCTGGTCGTAGATGTCTCGCCGGGTGCCGGGGGCACCCATGCCAGCCTAAAGAGTCGGGAAAGCCAAGCAGACAAGATTGAAAAAAAATGCAAGTGATGTGTTTCTAACCATGTCAGACAATGGAATAGTCTGAATACACTACCAACAGCTCCATCTGTTACTAATTAAAAAATACAGCTAAAAACAGTGAAAATTTTTTCACTTTAGCATTTAAATACCTTTCATTTGCCTTACTTTTACTGCCAATTGTCACATTTAATATTACTTATATACTTATGATAGCTATTATAGATTTAAATGATTATACTTCTATTTATTATACAAGTATAATATTCACTATAACTACCTTTATTATATCATTTTTATATATTATTTTCATCTTTCACTGCTATTATTTACTGCATTTTTGTATTATTTGTCCTTCCTGTATTACCTTTTTTTTAACTTTTGTTTTTTTCTTTCTTTTACTTCACACTGTAAAGCACTCTGACCTGAAATTATCAGTATTATTATTATTATTAAAACTAATAGAAACAGCTCACTCTGTTGATGCAGGTTAGCGTGAATACACATTTTTAAAAACTGAAACGGGCTCCCGATCAGCACACCGACAACGTTTGATCAGAAGATCATTCAGACAATGCCACAGCCATCCATAGTGGTTCAGATTTTTCAGCAAGTAGCCACAGGGTGCAAAAGCCTTTAAGAGATGTCGATGTCGCTTAATATATAAACCTGATATTGATTTACTATACTTGTTTGTGCTATGCTTTATTGTCTCTACTGATCCAAGTCAATAGAAACAAACATTTTTGACTTGCGTTAAACAGCTATTAGTAATGGACCCAGACTTTGGACCCATTTATATGTGTATATTCAGTGAGAGGTTGCTCACAGGTTGCTGTGGAAATGAACATTTAGCGATCATGCCATTGTGCCGGGTATGTGTATGTCAGGGGTTCCGGTTCCTTTTTCCTTTGTTTGGCAGCTAAAACCAGACTAAGGCATTTCCAAGAAACACTACAGTGTCTACAAGATGGGATTTTTGTGGTAAAGTGACACATCCTGTGTGTAATATGCAGAAGTTGTTGCCATCCATCACTTTCTGTTCATGAACAATATGAATAAATTGAATTGTATGTGCTCGTGGTAATTGTATGCCCAGGTAATGCGTTTAATGCTGAGTCTTGGATGTGATGTGAAACATTATCCTGGAGGTTTTCTTGGAGCTGAGCAGCTAGTGCTCACTGGAAAAGGAAATAAGACACTGGGTGGGGAATTAAAAGTGACGTAAACATAAAACAGATCAGTGAATACCCATGTCATTAATCCATCGCACCCACCTCAACCAATCTGCTGTAGTAAGCATGGTTATCTACCTCTGCTGAGGAAAACCTTATTTGTACCGAAATGTGTCCAGGTGGAGACGCCATTGTAATAATTACAGGGGCTCAGAGTTGTAGTGACATATACAGTGACATACCTGACTTGCTCCCTTATTGGTGCCCATCTGCAGGCTAATGGTAGTCTGGTCATAAGGCTTGTCTGTTTGGGTCTTTGGATCATAAAGATGTCTTCGGGTGCCATAAGCAGTCATACCAGCCTGACTGGCACATTTATTTGTCCCCATCTAGACATCAGCAAGGAAAACAATATGTCAGAAATGGGCAGTAAAATGTACGCCAGTCAACAATGAATAAATGGGGTGGGAGGAAAGGTACACACACTAGGGTATAAGAATGCATCAACACCCCATACTTAAATAAATAAGCTATGATGACGTGCCACACCTGTAAGCCAATGACACAGTTTCCAGCCTTTAACTTCTCATCGTTGAACGAGCGTTCCTGCTTGTCTGCATACTTCACACCAATATCAACCTTGGTGTCCAAGCCTTTGGTCTTTGCCTTTGAATCAAAAGAAAATAGTTTAGTACAAAGAAAAATGAAAAAGCATACGAAAACATTCTGTAATCTTGCCAATTTTTCTTCTGTAAAAGGGATTGACTGTATATCTCTGAAATTTGTATTTCTAGACCATTTTGTAAAAAAAGCCCTATTTGGACCAGATTAGTTTTACTTTGAGAAGTGAGATGATGTAGTTAGTCCTGGTGTATCTCCAAAATCTAACAAGTCGTCAGTAATTTTTGGCACACAAAACCCAAATCAAATAGTGGCCAAGTTTAAAATGCTGAACAATAAAACACAGATGACATTCAAAATGATTTGACAGAAGCAAAGCTTCCAGGGGTTTTAGGCAAGTTATACAGTCAGGTCCATAAATATTGGGACAGTGACACAGTTTTGGTAATTTTGCCTCTGTACACCACCACAGTGGATTTGAAATGAAGCAGTCAAGATGTGACTGAAGCGTAGACTTTCAGCTTTAATTCAAGGGGTTTAACAAAAATATTGCATTAACCGTTTAGGAATTACAGCCATTTCTTACAGAGTTCCTCCATTTTCACAGGCTCAAAAGTAATGGGACAATTGACTGATAAGCAGTTTCATGGCCAGCTGTGGCCTGTTTCCTCCTTATATCATGATAAATTAAGGAAATAAAAGGTCTGGAGCTGATTCCAAGTGTTGAATTTGCATTTGGTAGCTGTTCATGGGAACTCTCAATATGCCATCCAAAGAGGTGTTGATGCAAGTGAAGGAGGCCATCATTAGGCTGAAAAACCAAAACAGACCTATCAGAGAGATAGCAGAAACTTTAGGAGGGCCAAATCAACAATTTGGTACATTCTTAAAAAGAAGGAATGCACTGGCGAGCTCAGCAACACCAAAAGGCCTGGGAGACCACAGAAAACAACTAAAGTGGATGATTGCAGAATTCTTTTCTTACTGAAGAACAACCCCTTCACAACATCTAGCCAAGTCAGGAACACTCTGGAGGAGGTAGGCCTATCATTGTCAAAGCCTACAATCAAGAGCCACCTTCATGAATGTAAATACAGACGGTTTACCTCAAGATGCAAACCGCTGGTAACACTCAAGAACACAAAGGCCAGATTACACTTTGCTAAAAAGCCTCTAAAAAAAAAAAAAAGCCTGACCAGTTCTGATGCAAGATTAACTTGTACCAGAATGATGTGAAGAGAAAAGTATGGAGAAGGAAAGGAAGGGGTCATGATCCAAAGCATACCACATCATCCGTCAAACATGTGGAGGCAGTGTTATGGCATGGGCATGTTTGGCTGCCAATGGAACTGGGTCACTGGGGTTTATTGATAATGTGACTGTTGATAGAAGTAGCAGGATGAATTCTGAAGTGTACAGAGCTATACTTTCTGCTCAGATTCAGTCAAATGCTGCAAAACTGATAGGACAGCGTTTCACAGTACAGATGGATAACAACCCATAACATACTGTGAAAGCAGCCCAAGAGCTTGGAAATTAAATGTTCTTAAATGACCTCAACCCAACTGAGCTGCTTTTCACTTACTGAAGACAAATCTGAAGGCAGAAAGACCCACAAACAAGCAGCAACTGAAGATGGCTGCAGTAAAGACCTGGCAAATCATCTCAAGGGAGGAAACTCAGCATTTGGTGATGTCCATGGGGTCCAGACTTCAGGTAGTCATTGACTGCAAAGGATTTACCTCCAAGTAATAAAAATAATCCTAATATTTATGATTATATTAGTTTGTCCCATTACTTTTGAGCCTGTGAAAATGGAGGAACTCTGTAAAAAAAATGGCTGTAATTCCTAAACGGTTAATGCAATATTTTTGTTAAACCCCTTGAATTAAAGCTGAAAGTCTACGCTTCAGTCACATCTTGACTGCTTCATTTCAAATCCACTGTGGTGGTGTACAGAGGCAAAATTACCAAAACTGTGTCACTGTCCCAATATTTATGGACCTGACTGCATGTGACCTACTAATGATTAAGCGCAACTTGCGCAGCCACAATGGATCATAATTACTTCAGACGTCCTCTGAAAACATTAACAGCCATGTGTTTGGAAATCCAATCTGTATAGTATGCAAAAGTGATTCTATTAACAAGTTCAAAACACTTTAGCTATTTTGTATTGTAATGCCACTTAGTGTCATCCTTTTTGAAGCTGTAATTAGATACCATAATGCATCTAAAAACACAATACTGCTTTGTACAGTCATCATATTGTGAATTTCCACCATGTGTGAAAGTCTCACCATGCCAGCCAGGGCGAGCAATGTGGTCTGGACCTGCGTCATGTTTCCATTCTCAAACAAGTCATTGGCTTCAAATATGTCATTTGGCTTCAGGCCATATGTGAGAATGGCTTTGATGAAGTTGCCCAGGTTCTCCAGCTATGTGATCAACAGAAAATAGGATTTAGAGCCATGCTTTTGCACACAAAAATGGTTTTGGGATAAGATGTACTTTGTAGTCAAGTTTAAGATGTCTTGCAAAAAACCTTGTAAATCTAAAACATATTAAACAAAATGACACTTTTTTTTAAACTACTAACTCAGAAATACCTCACCTTATGCCAGTTGAGTTTGGAGTGGTTAATTTTCTTTATAGAGCCAGGCTGGAGTTTGTTGATTAGCCTATAAATAATGAAAACATTAAGTCATTCATTCACTTATTCAATCATCTCCAGTAAATGCTTTATCATGGTCAGAGTTGTAGTGGATCTGGCACTTATCCCAGGAACACTTGGCACAAAGTGGTAATGAATCCTGGACGGTCTGCCAGTCCATCAGACAGAACCATGCACACACATTCATACACTCATTCACACCTAGGGGCAATTTGAAGTAGCCAATTGACATACCAGTATGTTTTTGTGAGGTCAGGGGAAACCAGAGAACCTGGAGGAAACCCACACAGACTCAGGGAGAACATGTGAAATGCCACACAGAGTTAACTCAAGTTTAAGACTGAACCAGGGACCCTGGAGCTGTGAGGCGGCGACGCCCGAACAGTAACTCACATCTGTTTATGTAGAAGTTGAAGCAGGTGATGATTAAAACAATGGTGACAGCTGCAAATGATACAGGCAAAGTTAGGAATTTTTGCTCTTTCTCAAAGTAAATTGCACGGAAACAACCAAGCCAAGTGTTTAGAATTACAGCAGGCTCTGAGTGGTGCAAACGTTTTATGCGGTTGTCCTATCATCAGGAGACTGTAAGGTGAAATCCCCATGATGCCACAGCCATCTGCGATGGAAGAACAGTCTGCTGAGTCACGCTAGCAAATCATAGGAATCCATTAGCTCATGTGTACAGAACAGGCCAATTAGCACTCTAGGACACTGCATAAGCAGTGGTTCGGAAAGAATCCATGAATTCAAAAGAAAACAGATTGGTAGATTTCAGGTGGGAATATTCCGGGAAGACATTTGCAAAAAATTGTGTAAAACAGGCAAAATAAGTTCCAGTAAAACATTTCTATTTTAATGGAACATGTCTGCCCATCAGGGACTTTGTTAGCCTACGTTCCTGATCAACTCCAAGCATACTGAAACATGCAAAGTTATACATTTATTGTCTCCACAAGTGTAGGTAGAGTTGAAAAGGAGCTCATGCAAACCAGTGCTGACTGAATGTACAGTTAGTCAAACGACATTAGCAATAACTTACTCGCAAAGGATGACGCCGTCCTTCAGCCCCAACTGGAAGTTCTCTCCAATCGGCATGCCGGTGACCTCCTCGATCCAGAAGCGCAGCTCCTCCTCCTTCTGTAGGTCATACTTCTGAGCAATCTGAGAAAGGAAGAGCACAACCAGAGTGTCAGTGTGCTGACAGTTGGTTACACAATATATCAGAACATACATATATGGCCATATGGGTGTTGATCACAGGGACTTAGAGCAGACTTTATAATAAAATAAATAAACAAATAAAAACCACTGATATGAAGTTCTTTGAGGAGATGTTTGTCTGGAATTTTTGTAAGGAGTCTCCAGTTTCTAACAGTCAGAGGTATGTTTTCAGACAGGAAAGTCTTCAGGACAAAGGAGTTTATACTTTGTGGTTTCTTGGTAACATGACAGGCTGCATTTTTTTGTCTTAATAATTTTAAGAGAGAAAGAAGTGAGACTGGTGAGGAAATTATTTTGTAGCTGCTATAACATAAGTGATAACAGGAACTAATTTTTTTTTTTTAGCAGACATTCCACAACATTAAAGATAACAAAAAAAATTGCAATTATTGGCAGAGGAATAAAAGACGAATAGAATACTTTGAGAAATGATGTTATGAGTACTAACAATAACTCCGCATCATGTCAAGTTATTCTTTACTTATTTCTGTATATTACATATGTCAAAGACAAACTAGTGCACCACAACCAACAGGAGGCAAGTTTAATTGTAAGGGGGAAAATTACAGGTTGGTTGATAACACCCCAAAGACAGCTTTCTGCTCTCCTAGCATTTAACCAAATGTCAGTACATTACCTTTCATGGATATTTTATTTTATTGAAATTAGGAAGAAACCTACAATACTGATACTGGCATTCTCACAACAGTCAAATGTTTTTTGCAAGTTCCTATTGCCACATTAAGACAAAAATGACAGCTCTGACAGCAACATGCTTTAAGCCAAGCTGAGTTCTGTTCATGTGCGTGATCCGTTCCATGTCAGTCATCACATCACACACATTCAGTGAACACAAATACATGAAAAACAAAGACTCAATTCTGTACGATATGTTATGTTGTACTGGTACTGGACTGGATTTAATGTGTGTATGATGGAGTTACAAAATGAAAATAAAATAGAGATCCATTCATGCAATTCAATCCCATCGTTTTGGTCACTGGACTTGAATTCTGTGAAAGTAAACCTTGGCATCTCAGATTACAAAAATTTTATATGAGCATAAGCCTAGTGTGACAATAAGCATTATCCATTTTTTTCCCTCACCACCATGACAGAGCACAAAATATAAAAGTTCAGATATATACATCAAGGATGTGAAAATCCATTACAAATTCAGATCCCAGTTTTCCAATCTTAGATCTCTGTAACCCAGAAACAAAGCAGTCTCTGAAGTTGAGCTCCTGGAGATCAAGTCAGGAAAATGTTTTTCCTCTTCACCCCAGCCATGTTTATGCAGGATCAGTGCCAAGAGCTTCGCCGCACACAGGAAATTGCATTGAGGGTTGCCTGACCTCTGACCCGTGGCTTTAGAGTCGGCTCTGGATGCAATTTCAGCTTCAACTCTTCATAACCAATCCACAAAAGAAAACAGACAGTGTAGGGGTAGTGATATGGGACAATTATAGATACTTCTAACTACTCATACCAAGCATACTTTTTATCTGAAGTGTGTGTACATGTCAATGAAGCAAGGCCGGTTTATACTTGTAAACATGGTCACACATCTGTCTTGTGATGCAGATGGGAGTTTATGAGTAAATGTAGCGTGCAGAGCTCCTAAATCCTAATAGCGTGTTGTGTGTATTTATGGTCGTGTGTATCAAGCTAATGCTGGTAGGTCGAACTGGTTGTGCCGGGAAGACTAAACCCTTCAATTCAAAGAGCAAGTAAACCTATTTCCAGGTTTTTTTTTGTCACTCATTGTTCATTTCACTTTCTTGATGATCTTTATCTAGATTACATTTC
This sequence comes from Pangasianodon hypophthalmus, assembly GCF_027358585.1. Classification (NCBI taxonomy): domain Eukaryota; kingdom Metazoa; phylum Chordata; class Actinopteri; order Siluriformes; family Pangasiidae; genus Pangasianodon; species Pangasianodon hypophthalmus. The sequence continues at coordinate 18,525,045 of NC_069723.1, read as the reverse complement.
AGTTTACTTCACCTCAATTAATCTATAATTATTTGAATACATTTAAAAGGATCCCATTTTAGCAATACTAAATAGGGGTTTTTAGTCCTTCAAGAATTCAGAATAGACCTTTTCCCAAATTAAGCACTGCCTAAATGTGGTGCTGTAATGAGCACAAAGTATCTTTAAAAAAAAAAAACAAAAAAAACAACACATCTGTATTATTGTATCTGTACGGTATTATTGCCTAAGGTCAATAACATTCTCTTTTAATACACAATATCCTTGACAAGCCTTTTTGTGGAGAAAATCTGTAGAAATCCCAAACCGTTCCCTAACTGGTTGCCTTTAATAACATAATATCTGTTTTAAAACATGGAAGTTCTTCTTTCTTCCATAAAACTTGAGAAATTTCATTCTAGTGGCACATATCATATTTTTTGTTTTTAATGTTTACAAAATTAAACTATATAACATGGAACCAGAAAAGAAAACACAACTGGGAAAGAAGTAAAAAACAATATATATATATATATATATATATATATATATATATATATATATATATATATATATATATATATATATATATATATATATAAAAATGTGAAAAAGTAGAATATCCAATCAGCTATTTCTTTTATGCAGTTTTAATTTACCAGATAATGCACATCAGCATAAATGATGAACGCAATACACTCAGACAAACTATTATGATATCATAATAACAATGTTGTATAGTCTAGTCTTCTTGGGCAATATCATCAGAAGAAGGGTGTCATTACGAGGTCAGTTGAGGCAGCTATAACAAAGCAACATCAAGGCAACTGACTCAGCCTGATTAAGCAGCGGTGGAATTGTTGAAGGACTTCCTTTGCATGTTCAAACACACCTAACGGTCTTTCCAGCAAGCTCAACAAGTCTGTGCTGGAAAGGCAAAGGAAAAAAATCCTGCATGCAGGATTATGGTGAGCTCAATTCAACAAGAGAACAATCCGTTTCACAAACATATCCACAGATGAAAACATTCAAACATGTATCCAGAGTAAAGTGTGACACCACACCACACTTATAGCATTCCATATTTGATACATGCACTGGTTAAAGAATGCATGATTTAGAACATAGTAATTTGTGTTTGTTGAATTGTGTGAATGTTTGGATGTGCCAAAGCACAAGGGATAACACTTTAACGGAAATTTAATGATCAGGTCGGGATGATCACGGCACACTGAGTGACTTTTGCAACCTTTCTTGTCTGCAATAACGATTACCAAATGTCATGTGGCACAGCTTAAATGTGAGGAAGGAACCCAATGCATCACCCTTCTCATGTTACAATCAACAGCAAACCATCACATGGTTCCACAAGTCATGGTGAGATGGTATAACTGCACAGCATAAGTCCACAGGACATAAAACACACACCTACACCTGATTATAACCTTAGCCTAATCATAACTGCTGATCTCTTGGGAGTTTGACACCACTGTGTCTAGAGTTTACACTGAATGATGTGAAAAACGTTAAGGAAAAAAAAAAAAAACACCACCCAGTGAGCAGCAGTTCTGAAAGTGTAAATGCCTTTTTGATGCAGGAGATGAGAGGAGAATAGCCAGACTGGTTCAAGCTGACAGGAAGGCTACAGTAACTCAAATAACCACAACCATGGTGAGCTGAAAAGCATCTCAGAAGGCATATTATATTGAAACACAAGGTGGACTGGCTACAGCAACAGATCATGTTGGTTTCCATTCTTATCAGCCAAGAACATCTGAGACTAGAAGAATCTAAGGATACAGTGGGCACAGGTTCACCGAAACTGGACAAGTGAATATCAAAAAGAAAAAAAAAGAAGAAGAAGAAGGAAAAAAAAAAAGCCAGGCAACATTTTCCCAACTGAGGAAAAATCCAAGCCAAGGGGAGTAGCTGAGAACCTTGGTCACATACATCAAACCTCGAATACCATCAATCCAATGAGCCATTACACACAAAGCAAACAGCAAAAAACTCAGGCTGACTGTTCACCGCCTCCTGTTGCCTCACACCATCTGTGAAAAGTTGCACTAGAACATGCAGAAAAGATGACAGATCACAACCAAATTGCACTTATGTTCTACACCTTTAAGTGAAATACTAGGAGGAGCCAGTAATGTTTATAATCAAAAAATGAAAATTAAAATATTCTGATGATCCTAGAAGACAGTGTCCCAAATAGCAATAGTTTGATAGTATTTGCTTTGCTTTCTCCTCTCTGGTATCAATTCCCTCGGGTGAACAGCCAATCAGAGAACTCTCTCTCTCTCACATCAACATGTTCAATCAGCTGAATGGGTGCAAAGACAAACAACACACCATGGACAGTTGATTAATGATGCTCAATGACACTTATTGGCTGGAGCTTGGTTGGTGTGTTACAATCCAAATCAACAACAATCTGTCTCAAGACTTTTACCAGTTGAATTGGGTCTCTTATTTATTTACTTATTTTTTTAAAAGGAGAGATGCCAACATTGCTAAAAAGAAAAATCCTAGCAGGCACCAGAAAGAAAAAAAAAAGAGAATTTCACCACAAAAGCTCTAGCACATTTGTTGATGGGAACGGCTCGATGCTAACATCAAGATACAGCAAAAAAAAAAAAAAAAAAAAAGAAAAAAAAAAAGAAAAAAAAAGGCAAGGCGAAAGTCTGCTGTGGCTGCAGATTAGCACCCACTTCATTTTTTTAAATCAAGCAAAAAGACCACTGACTCAGCCTCTTGTTTCTACTGGCTCAAAATACCCAGATTTGCAAATTCACAGGTCAAAGCACATCTAGATAGTGTCAGTGTGAAGGGAAAGTAACTGCTACCAGAAGCAAATGTGTCTCTCTCTTGTCCCATGCCCTTTCCCGTTCAGTGATTTGGCTTTTCGCTGGAAAACGTATTCCCATTTGTTCTGATTGCAGTTTTAGCTGAGAAAGTAGAAACAGCAAAGTTTTCTGGTTTCTCCTGTAATGCCATAGCAAGCGATAAGAGGGAAAAAAAAAATCACAAATGCTATACAGCATTTGTTAAGCCTCTGTTAACGAATTGTGAAGGAGATGGACAGGACCTAAAGGTTGCTCTTCAGAAGGATCACTGATCCAGCCTTTTCTTGTTTAACTGAAGCCATGTTATAATTGGCTATACCTCAGCTATACCTCAGCCATGTCAGTGCAAGGCCAACAGGAAGTAGCACTTCAACAAAAGCAATCTGTTGAGTAAACACTGAGGTCTCAATGTGACACAGTGCAAGTAAACACTGCAGGGCATTGGCACAGTGTTCACAAACCCCACACTCAAGGTCTCCTGGGCTGTGCGAGAGGTGATGCGAGAATCTGAAAAAATAAAAAAAATTAATAAAACATATTTCATCCTGATTATAGAAGCTTCAGTACAAAATGTTTATGCACAGAAAAGAAAGAAATCATGGCATTGCACTTCCTGTAATGAAGAGAACAACCAGGTCTCTGAAGACTCCAGTCCTCAGAAGTAATCAACAAAGCTCTCGGAGAAGTGAAACAAAAAAGTTAAAGAAAGCAGTTGACTCATGTTCTCTTCTGCCTTTCTATGCTCTCACTTCCCAACATGACCTCATTCAACACACAACATTGACACAAAGAGTGAAAAGCAAAGTGATGGACAAAAGGCAAAGTAAACAGCCGTCTCAAAAGGCACACCTGCATTCCAGGATTGTTTTTAGCCCACTCTTGTAGACTTCCGCTCAGCGTGTAGACTTTTGCTTCCAATGTGGCCAGTTGTGATCAGATGTGGCCATTTTTTTTTTTTTTTTTTTTTTTAAACATGTTATGAACTTGTGTAAAGTTTGATAAGTGACTGAGTCATAATAAAGAGCAGCTGAAGGTGTTTGACAGTTTGACAGCTTTCGCCTTACACCAAAGGCACACTTGTGGTGTTTGAAATTTGAATTCTAGTTTTGCATTAAAGCTAAAAGGCTAACGTAGCTAAAAAAATATATATGACATCTAGCTAACGGTTAGCAGTTTAGCATCATTCAAACTCTCTAAACAAACACACATTTCTAAGGCATCATGTTTTAATATTCAATTCAATTCAATTCATTTTTTATTTGTATAGTGCTTTTTTACAAAGGTCATTGTCTCAAAGCAGCTTTACACAAACAAAAGTAAAGTGAAGTGTGTGTGTGTGACGTCTCTGATGAGCAAGCAGGGCGACGGTGGCAAGGAAAAACTCTCTGAGATGGTGATAGGAAGAAACCTTGAGAGGAACCAGACTCAACACAGAACCCATCCTCATATGGGTTTACACTGTAGTGTGCGTGCGTGTGTGTACAATGTGTGTTGGTGTAGTCCATGGAAAACAGCTGAAAAAAACTTATTACAGAATCAGATCTGCTCTTTCTATTCTTTCTTTCCCTCCAATATCTGAGCAGTTTCTACAGACATCGTATATGTATACCATATATCAGATTGCCACTATCTATAATATTGACAGTAAATGTATACATCAAATTTCGAACTATATTACAATCAGAATCATGTCTAAACGATTTCTACAACATTAATTAAAGATTACTCGATGTGGTTTGAGGGGAGTGTGTGAATATTTAGATGCTAAACCACGCTATAAGCGTCCGTGGGTTTCTAATTCCTATATTCCTATATTAGTTTTTTTTATATTATTAAAATGAATTTAAATGAATTTAAATGAATCAGTTCGGGGGACACCCATTGGATATGGGCCCTTATTTTGAATTTGTCTGGACAATTAATACTGTATTGTAGTTACTTACCCATTATTTAATTACGCATTCTGTAGTAGTATTAGTTGACTGAAACACTGGAAAGAAATCTTTTAAATCAATATTTTTTTGGAATTTAGTACATTTTTAAACCAATTAAACTAACTAAAAAAAAACTGACTGACTAATTGTTGATCAAAATAATCGTCAGTTGCAGCCCTACTTCAAATGTTTCACATTGCCGATAAAAATTACTATTATTTCATTGTCCCTGCTGAAAAATCCATTTGCCGCTACACACTCCTCCCCCGCTGTGAGTGTACTCATGTGATGTAGTCAATACACACTTCCAAGCTGAGAGGGAAAAATCAATGAAGTAAATACCGAAAAGCCGATCCAAAGTTCCCAATGACCTCTGACTATCATGAAAAAGACCACCACTGACACAAAAACCCACAAAGGAAAAAACCGTCCACGCACAGAGAGGTCAAAGGTTAACAGCAAAATTCTTTCCAACTTCCGCCTCTTTCAAGATGTTTGAGTATTGTGTATCCTACAGTAACCAAGGGACCAACACTAGTGTCTTCACATGCAGCCATCTGCAGCCACACAATAGATCCTTTTTGTTTGGCCTTGATTTCGAAGAGGAAAAACTGAGTGCAAGTCTGACGATGAATCAGGAACCTCCAGGTTCGTCATCCATCATTTTCATCCCACAAGGTTGTCGGTTTCTTAATATTTATCTACATGGGGTTTAGTGTGAACATGCTCACAGCTGTGATTTAATTTTAAGGTATGATGAGTAAACAACCTCAAATGCTTCAGATACAACCTACAATTTTGCTCCATCCTGCACCGAAGTTACACTTTGCACACACTCGAATAATTATTATGTACACCTGATTATAAAAGACACACACCTGTAAAATTCAGTCTGCTTTGAGGAAAATAATATATTGCTTTGCTGTACATGCCACATCACTAAATTTCAGACAGCCTGGAAAATAGGGTGTAAATTTGGGAGGGGGGGGAATAAAGGAAAGAAAAAAGAAAAAAGAAAAAAGAAAAAAAAAAAAAAAAAAAAACACATGGAAGTACTCAAGAGCCCTCATTAACAGTGCCACTAAAACAGAATCCTATCTGCTTTATTAAAAACTTTTTTTTTTTTTTTTTGCAGACAAATATGTATATTATGTAAAGAATAAATCACAATGGGGCATACTGTTATAGAAAAATAATCAACGGTTTCCAAAAATCATTACACCATGAAGTGCTTTATTCCTCTATTACCACAGAACTTTATCAACTCTAACATTTAAAAAAATTATTTCCAAAATGACATCATACTCTAACAGTTTATGCTTATATTTTAGGGTGTAGATGGTCCATAGAACTAGTTATTTCCTGTTATCACTTACATTATTAAATATATTGTTTAATAATATTAGAACAATAACAACATATTGTTTAATAAAATAAAGCTGTTCCTTATTTTCTCTTGAAGTTAGTAAGACAAATAAAATGCAGTATTTTTCCTTTCAAGAAACTACAAAACGAAATGTCAATAGCCCTTAGACGTTCCTGTGGAGAAAAAACTTAAAGCTCCAGCTTGACCTCTGACTGTCACAAATCACTGACCCTGGAGACTCCTTCCAAAAATGCTAATTAAATATCTCCTAACAGAAAGTTTCACCATATCAACATACTATCGAAATGGTAACATATGAGGTCATTAATATAAAACTGATTTTAGTCAGCACTACTGTCAGAGCTGCTGTGATGGAGGAGAAAAAAAAATTAAAAAAAATCAATCAACAGCTTCTGACCAATCAGAATCAAGAATTCAACAGCGCTGTGATATAACAAAGTCCTCACAGCCTGCAAGTAGCACACATGTTCATGTACGTCAGATTGACACCTGGTAACTCACTATGTAGCCCCACCCACATTATTTCTTTGTAGTAGTTTTGGATTATTTCAGTATTGCAAAAGAAAACATGAAGATAGCTTGAACTGACATGATTTACTTGCTATAACTAGTAGGTTAAGGTATTTATTCATTAAAAAGAAGCAACAAGAAACATAAAAGAACATAGTTTGACCAAAATCTATATCTAGTTTTGATGGACACACAATGAGTCAAGACATATTTGGTGTCTGAAGTTTGATTCTATATTTTTGTAAATTCTTTTCTCAAAATACATTGTGCAGCAAACAGAATAAATCCATATTAACTGTAAATATGCAAATTAAAATGGCACTATATTATCAGAATTACTGCTTACGGCATTCTTGCAGTTTCACATTTTAGGCCACGTCTCCTACTTGCGGAAGAAAGTGATTTGGCTTCAGTGGTGTAAGTGAGTGTGTGATGATATAGACAAGCACTTTTCACAAGCAGAGTACTTGACACAATGTGGTTTGAGGCAAGCGAGTGAGGTTTTAGACACAGTTTTAACTAGGCTAAACTGGATACAAGCTTCTTAGCTCTAAGCTCAAATGCAAGACTAAAGTAAACTCCAGACACCGAAGATTTTAGTTGATCAACTAATCACAGACTATTGTTTAATATGTCAATATTTGATTTGCTATGTTTAACCTGGGTGTCATGTATCCAACTCCTTGTATGTATTCACCAATGTGATCACATTTTTATACTGCTAGTTAGGTAATTAGCTGGCTAGTTATGACATGAGCTAGCAAGCCAGTGTGTGTGTGAAGTTAAAATAAACTGCACAAATTGCCATGGACATAAGTGTATTATTTAGCTGAAAGAGTACTTGCAGATAAATTGAAGTCAAAGATTGGAGATAGATGAACAAAGAATCTATCACTACAAATATCTTTATTTATCTTTAACATTTAAAGAAAAAAAAAAAAATGTTGCGTGTTTGGTTCACATCCACATGGGCTGCAGTTCGGTGATGCTTGTAGACACCCTGTAATTTTACTTGTGTCATATCCTGTTAAATCTGCATGGGTGTGATGACTGTAGAGTTAATAAGAGTCAATTACACAGCACCTGGCTTATACAAGCATTGAGTGTTGATATCCAGAGCAGCACACAGCTCTAATACCAAGTTCTCACTTTGAATAATATACACCGATTTAGCATTTACCATCGTCAACTGATACATTTTGATTACTGAAATGATGTCAACTTCCTTGTTCATATCAGTTTGCATGCTGAGTCTGACATTCTGGACATTGTGAGAGTACAACTGCAGCATACAAGTGTAATCAATCCGCCTGTGATTGAATCTTTCAACAAACGCAATGCATGTCTACCATAATTAACACTCTGTTCCAAGTATTTGGTGCCTCTGACTGTCAAGTTGTTTAGATGTTTATCCACACACCCACTTCCTCAAACATGGCCACGTGCTAGCATATGTCTCAAGACGTGAAGAGGAACAATGTTACTGTACATGCCTGAAATCCAGTTTGTCAGGAAACTACATACTTCACCTTGCTACATATGTTCACACTACATGTTACTGGAAAACAAAACAACTTCTCAGTAACTGTCCTGTCCCTCATGGTTTGTTTTTTCAATCTTTCAGGACTGCCTCCTTTGAGAACGATACATGCAATGCTCCTTCAAATGTCCCCCCCCTCCAAAATAAAGAATACGATATGTCCTTAAGCTGTCTTCTGCATGGGACAAATCGTATCTCTGGGTTGCAAATGGCACCCAAAAATGGAAGCAACACAAAGGGACGTGATATTAATTTTAAACAGGTGCAATAATAACCTAGTGCCGTACTATACAATCAATTATTGGCACACGCTATTACCGACAATCAATTCTGGCTTCTTTTTCAGCAAACAGGAAGCCTCCACCTCGAGTGTGTGTGTGTGCTAGAAAATTGGCACACCTACAGCTTCCCACCTCATTGCAACAAATAACAACTTTTGCTAATTTGACTTTCAAAAGTAACAAAACTTGCAGAACACATCTACTTTACGATGTTTATGGAAAAAAAGTTTTGCCTTTTTAAAATGATCTCAGTATGACAAATCAGTTTATCTAGTGACTTAAAAACAAGGTAGAACCTGAGCCTAGTGTTAAGAATGATTCACCTCTAGGAATGCATGTGCAAACCCATGATCGCTTCCCCATCATTACTTGACAATGACGTCCTTTGAGCTATTACCATATGGGGAAACTCAATAAGCTGCAATGACTTTAAAAAAAAAAAAAAAAAAAAAAAAAAAAAGTACAGCCTTGTGTGTAGTTGACATGACAGATGAGGCATGATCACTTTTTGAGATGAGAATACTCTAGAAAAAGGATGAGATCACTTCCTGAATGCTTATAACCACAGCCGCAAAGAGTTACTTCCATTTTGCTTGAACTGTATGACTTGTACTGTGTTATACTAAAAAAAGTGCATAATGCATAAATAATGCAATGCATGCAAAAGTAGCTGAAGCATGGAGGTGCTTGTATTTTAAATATTTAGTCATGCTGGGGTGAATCGGTTCCTCCACCTAGTCTGACCCCCCCCCCCCCCCCCTTTTTTTTTTGCATCAACGAATGGGAAGCCTCCACCCTGTGTGTCCTAGAAAAGGCTATGCATGCTTGCATTAGGCATATCCCTTTCTGCACTGCCCTCTGAAGACAATGCATCTCGTACATCCCATTGCATCTAATGGTATAACAATGTATTTTCTCTGTTTTAATGCACCCAAGCATGCACCTCTTAGACTGGATGGTTCTAACTTATCTGTTTTGTTCTCCAAGCAAATCTTCACGCATCAGAGATTATTATAATAATGCATGACCCATTCATTTCATCACCCATTCTTAATACAAGCCTAGGCTATCAACTCTTTGGAGTTGCACGACTTCATGAACTCGTGAAAGAGTTACAAATGAACGCACGTGCTGTTCCGACCTGACAAACTCCATAACGACATGCATTCGTGGCAGAAAGCGAGATTGCCCAGGCTGCTGGAGATAAGAGCTTGCATTCAGACCGCAGAATAAAGCACAAAAACACTGGCTTCAATCATTCATTAGGTTCAGTGGTGTCCTGTGAAGGTGAAGCTGTGATGAAGCTTATATATTCGTGCACAAAAGTTTTAGATGCACTTTGTTTCGCTTTTGTTTCTCGTGGTTGTTTTTTTCGCCCCAGAAGCTTCTCAGAAAGGCTTGCTGATGTAGAAGAGGGGAAAAAAGAAAGCAGTGATGGGCAGGACAAAGAGAGAAGCAACTAAGCAAAATGTATCCCACCAAAAGAATCGCCGAAAAGTGGCCACTGGATTCGAATCGATTAAATATTCGATTATTCCAACATTCGAACATTTAAAAATAATCGAGCGCGAGCAGATGGAAAAAGAAAAAAAAAAGGGAAGCGCCAGAGCAAACAACAAACAACACATTTCACTCCAAACAAACAAGCAGTGAGTAAAGCTTCTCCAGGCTTACCTTGCTCCTAACTTCAGCTGATAAACCGTAAGCGGGTCCTTTGTTAAACTGAGCCATTTTCTTTCCTTTACTGTACTTTACTGTACTTTACTTTAAAGTCGGTGTGGATGAATACTGCTCCAGAAGTTGCTTTGATTTAGAGGAAGATCCTCAGCAGCACGACGCCGCGCGGAGAGAAATAGGCTACGTGAGTTTGGGCTGGGCAGCGTGACTCCACCGCCTACTCGCGGAAAAGCCTGGGCTATGGAAGGCCAATGAGTGCAAAATGAGTGCAAAATGAGTGCAAAATGAGTGCAAAATGGCAGGGTTTTTTTTTTTTTTTTTTTTTTTTTTTTTTTGGAATCAGTGTATATATAAACATTTGTTCTTTATTACATAAAGAACCAAAAACGACCATTCCATTTGTGCCCCCACCCACACACACGCACGCACACACACACACACACACCACCACCACCACCACCATATGGGTTGGTCCCCCCAAGTGTTACGGCCCGATTTGCTAACTATTAGAATGTTTAATATATTAATGTATGAAATGTCACACATTTTAGTGATTTCTAGTTAGATTTAATGTTGTAGACCATAAAAGAGATGAATTAGTTCCTGTTCTCACTTATGTTATAGCTGCGATAAGCAGTCATGCCCTCACCAGCCTCTCTCTTTTTTCTCTTTCTCTCTCACTTGATCTGATCTCGATTTCTCTCTCTTTCTCTGTCTCTCTCTCTCTCTCTCTTAGTAACATTATAATATATCTGACGGTGTGGGAAATCCCATTAGATGACAATGTGGGTGAATTCTATCATACAGTCAAAAGAGACAAAAAAAATTACATTTTGGTCAAAAATATTTCGACAACTCAGCTTTAAGGAACCATAAATACATATCACCAGAATAATTTGGAAAATGTTTTATTTTGTTTTTAACCTTGCCTTGGTTATCTGCCTGCAAAGATCATGTTGTGTAAGGAGACAGTTTAACAAACACAGTCGTAAAAACCAAGTTCGTCTGCCTAAAGATGTCTAAAATCTTCTTTTTTAGCTAATTAAGATTTCCTTACACAGTGAATGTCATGCATGTAGCTACATGCTGTTGTGAAACACACATAAACCTAATCAATTCAGTTTGTAATCACGTACCAGTGAATCTCCTGCACCGCAGTCTGAGTATGTCGTTTAAATGCAATTTTCTCCCTTTACACTTTTGGGGTAAGAAGAACTTAATTTGTCCTTAAGATACATGCAAAAGAGAAATATATTTTAATTCAAGAAAGTCTGTTGTTTTCTGAACAGTATATAGTAGGAAATGTTTTCCCATGCAGCCACACATAGAATCTGTTCTGCTTACAGAAACAGATGGGTGTGTAACCACACAGGTTAATCAAGATCCCTTAGTGTTTGCTTAGTTAACAAGTATAGCTGTTCGGCCAGTTTCTCAAGTTGAATTTTGTTGTTGTATTGAATTCTGGACAGTGTGGTCATTTTGTGGTCACATGTAAGAACTACAGCATCCAATTTTGTCTGGAATGAACAAAAGTACCAGGTAGCTACATGACAGATATGTCAGATGCCTGTGCAGCACAACTCTCCAGGTGCTAACACAAGGTTTACGCAAACATTTATGTCATTTTTAGGCATTTTTTCAATCAGAGGTGAACCTGGATTATGTGGTGGCCCGAGGCAAAATAAATGCATGGGGCCCATTTGAAAGATTTATGTTTTTTTTTGTTATGTCTTCATGTTACTCAGAGATATAGTTATACAATGTACATTTAAAAGTAGTTAAAACACATCTAACATTTATTCATATCTATTCATGGTGTGTTTTACAAACAGGAAATCAAATCTCAGAAAAGAAACAAAATGTACATCTTCAACTAATGTTAACTAACATTAACTAACGTTTTAGCTAACGTAAAGTATTGCTTCACGGGAGCAAAAGACACAGTACTGATACTTGCCAAGCGTTGCCGCCGGTGTTGTGAACATTGTTCCCAGTAACACCTTTTGTATTTCAGCCCACATTAAGAATTCCTAACTCTACTCAGAACATGCTAACCCTAGCTAACTATTACCAGTAATTCATCTTGCAAATAATAAGGTGAAATAAAACTGAAATTGGACGAGAAGATGTGGGTTTGTTTGTCTTTAATGATCTTTAATTCATTCGTCATTATCTGTATCACTTACCGCTGTCCTGTTTCCTCTTTTCCTCCTCTTCTTGTTTTCTCTTGCGCTTCTGGCTGCCAGATAGGTAGGCTATGTCCTCTTCATTTTCAGGAATTAAAGCTCGCACAACTCGAATGTGAAGGGGTGGCGCAGGAGCATAAACAAGTCTTCAAATGAGATAGATCCCTGCAAAGGGGGTTACTAAGATGTTGTTGCGCATTATTTTATGAAATTTCTGATTATTTAAATGATCAACCCTCGGGGCCCTCTCAGAATCCGGGGCCCCAGGCAATTGCCTGCCTTGCCTGCCCTGTAGATACACCTCTGTTTACAATTCACTTTTAAGATCTTCTTGGTGTTTCCATTAACCTCCTGTTTAAATGTTGTGTTGCTAATCTGCAGTACGTTGCTAATCTGCGGTATGTTATTTAAGTCAAATAAAAACATACTCTTCAGCATAGCACTAGCATGCAGCTAATCTTCTCGAACTTGCAATCCGGCCAATCTGAAACTATGTGTTGGGTATGAAGTGACAAATATTTTAGCACATGCAGGGAATTGATTTTTTGTAGCCATTTTGATACTTTTAGACTTCCATAAACATAAGCTTGGTAGTTAATCTGCTGGGCGTTTTTTTTTTTCTTTTTTTTTTTTTTCTGAGGTTTGGACATGATTGCCACCAATTACAGGTCAAATGGAAAAGCCATACATATTTTGGGACATTTTGGTAAGGTTATGGCTACCAATAGTTAAGTGTATAAGATAATAAATGCACCTGAGAATCATATATGGATGGTTAGTATAAATACCACAAAAACTTCACTAACTACATGCCACTCATAATACTAAATTAATATAGCTTTTTGTGAAACTATCTTCTATAAGAGCACATATTGTTTTCCATGGTTCCATGTCCCACTGAAAACAAGAGTGAATTAGATCTAATTAAGGCCATGTTCTTAGAACAGAAATTGGTCACAACGTGTTGAGCATTATTGCTAAACAAGGTCTTTGCTAAAATTAGTGAGAGGTTGAGGCCATGATTTCAGAACGTTTTCTTTTCCAGGATATCCTGAGCACAGACTTGACAGCAAGTCTTGTCTTTTCTTTCCCTGTGCTTCCCCGAGACCTTAGCACAGCTATCAGGGGATGTGTGGCCATAAACAGGAAACTGCCAGGAACAACTTTTAGAAAATTACACCAGTTGCAAATTTCTAGACAACTTTCACTGAGCTGAAAGCCACCTACAATATATTATAGTGCATAAAGAGTAGGGCTTTGGGAATCTAAATAATTATGCATAGATAAAAGTAAAACATGAAATATCTTTCCTAGGATTACTAGACTGGATGATTTAGCAAATCAGTCAAAGTCTAAAATCTTCTCAGTTCAAAACAAACCAAAATAACTGTTCCATAAAAACATAGATATCATGATTCAAAAACACAATTATCCCAAATTATAACTGACCCGCCCAAGACAAATGTGATTAAAATATCCCAACTGGACAAGGCATTGCCCAGTCTGGCAACATACACCATCTCTGTGCCTTTTCTCTCTCTGTTAACACCTTTAACAGCCTTGTGATTGGACTGCATGACTCTTAGGCCCTTTGGATAATAACATCTACCAAATGAATAGATGTAAATGCATGTAAATGTTTGACTTTTACAAATAATCTAATACATAAACCGTGCTATTTATTAAAACACTGTTTTCACTGTTTTCATGTAGTGTGGATCAAGAAAAATTAACTCATCATAAACTTTGACATATAACTATCATGTGATCTTCACAATTCCAAGATGATGGAGCCCATTTGCATTAGGTAGTTTATTTTCATATTTGACTGCTTTGTATAGTATACAGTATACATGCAGGAAAGTGGGTTTTACATACATGTTATCAAAACAAACAAAAATGGAGTAGATTACATAAAAGTTATGGATCAGACACTATCATTTCTGCATTTCATTGTGGACTGTAAACTTTCAGAAAGTGACCTAAAAACAGTAGTGTGGCCAAAACATATAAACAGTGTTTGAAAAATGATCCATGTTAGTGTGGACTAGGCATAAATCAGAAATTTTTTTGTAATATTTGATAAAGTTCTCTTTACATTCCAACTGGATCAATCCAGTTTTAGCTTAATGAAAAAAACCTCTGTAAACAGGAGAACAAACAAAGGATTTGGACCACCAAGATCCAACCAAATCTGAAGGGTAGAGCTAGTGCTGCATTTATTTGGATTTTATGTAACAAAATTACTGGGTATAGCTTTACTTTTCCTATGCAAATACCCTTTTGGAACATTTACACCATTTAGGAATATTTACTATCTGAGAAATAATGAGTGTTTGTGTGTATGTGTGTGTATGTGTGTGTGGATATCTCCACCTCCCTGGAGAACCATCATTTTTCAAATCTTCCCAGCTACACAGTGTCCTTATACACTTTTTACTTTTTCTGCATCATTCCTCAGCTCCACATTCTTCCTTTTTTATGCAGTGCATCCTGTTTCAGTTGTGGTTGAGTTAGACTAAAATTACAAGATTAATGTTAATATGCAAATCATCCTTTCAGTCTTCTTCCTCTTTCTTCCTTTCATCTGGCTGTTTGTTGTGATCAGTGAGTGGGAAGGTGCAATATAACTTATGCTTTTTCAGCTTCATTTTCTTTATTATTATTATTATTATTATTATTATTATTATTATTATGCCACATTAGCATAAATAATGGCTCAAACCTTATTCCTAGGTGCCTGTGAATGGTCTTCATTTTTAAAGAATAAATATACCAAGCGATACTATATTATTTTGAATGCTTAGCAAGTGCCTTTAAAAAAATCCCAGTAGCTTCCCTAACCAAATAATTGTACTCTCTTACTGTGACCACACTGTTAAACTATCTAATTCCATCCTCTTTAAAAATGTGAAGGTGTAAGCAGATATAGTGATGTACTGAGAATCCTGATATTAGGTTGTATAGCTAAATACTGTAAAAGTATCATGTCACTCCACCCCTGATGTTTATATAGCCTAAATGCAGAGGATGATTCTGTAGACAGTTCAGTGCTTTGCACTTTTTTCCTCCTATAGTGTTACATGTGTCAGCAGTAACTCCACACTGCTGGAGGGCAGTTCAAATCTGACAAGGTCACTCTGGTTCTTGTATCACTGCCCATCATTATTTCTTATTATGGAGGGATTGACAGAGGGCTGGCAAGATATACGTTCTTGGTGGATTTTAATGTTATTTTCAATGTCTAATGGATATAGTACACTACTGCTACTACTACTACTACTACTACTAATAATAATAATAATAATAAGTACTTTTCAATAACCCAAAGACATTCATTCATCTTCAGTAAGTGCTTCATCTTGGTCTTGATCCTCGAGCTGGAGCCTATACCAGGACCACTGGGAACACATCCAGGATAGAATGCCAGTCAGTTGCAGGGCACTGTGCACACACTCATTCACACCTAGGGCCAATCGGACCAATCCACCTAACAGCATGTTTTTGCTAGGTGGGAGGAGACTGGAGAACCTGGAGAAAACCCAGTACAAACATGGGGAAAACCTGCAAAACTCTGTACAGACAATAACCCAGTGTTGTCTGCTGCACCACTATGCTGCCCTAACCCAAAGACACTTACCTTGCAATATGGGGAAACAGAAATAAACACTGAGAGACAGATAAAATTACATCAAATTAAGAGACAATGATGTGGGTGGGGAAAGCATCAGGAAAAATGAGATGAAATGACATAACACAAAATATCATCCATTGTCATCCAGTCTAGGCAAGTTTTAGGTTTAGGCAGTGAAAAAAGAGGGAGCAATGGGGGAAAGACAAAATCCAAGACTGGTAAAGGTTTTTATAGTGAATCTTGTGAGGTTCGAATGACAGAATGCGGTCCAGAATGATACCAAGATTACGAAATGGGGGAAAGAGATACAGCTGAGTCATCAATGTGCATATTATAGGACCACTTGATCTAGAGAAAGCTGTGTTTCACAGATTTTGATGCGTTTCAGATTTTTGGAAGGATTTAGTGTTGAGGTAGATCTGTCTGGCACCGGCATAGCAGTGAAAGTCAGCATATGTAGATAATGACTGGCAGGGGTTCAAGCACTGAGCCTCAGGGAACCCTATGAGTGACAGTGGAGGTGGTAGAGGTGTGACCAAAGAGGATAACTGTTTTCTGTCGGTCAGTTAGGATCAGATCTAGTCCTGAGCGATGAACACCCAGTTCACACTGCCTGAGCACGAGAACAAATACATAATACACAGTTTAATTTTTACAGTATTATTATTATTATTATTATTATTATTATTATAGTAGTAGTAGTAGTAGTAGAAGAAGATGACTTCATATACTGTATACTCAGAGTATCATATGCTTAAAGGAATGATTTGGTGAAAAATTTAATTTCTCTTACCCCAACATGTTCGTTGTCTGAAATTTGTATCTTTAATTAGTAGCAAACATGCTATCAATTCTTCTTCATATCTATCTAACTGATTACAGCTCTTGATTGATATACTTGCTTATGTGGTTTTAGGACACAGTGTGATTTATTGTACTCTAGAAACATGAACAAAACTTCCCACCGTAGCTGTAACATGAGGGGGCAGCCGTGTTGGAAAACCAGAATTACTTTTGTCCTTTAGTGCAATTTGGCATTAATCCAAGCCTATGATGATAACATAGTCCCAGACTGTCTGTTTGTCTGTCTTCAACAAAATCACTTTTTTAATTAGATATGTAGCTTAACTATGGTGTTTGCACCAAGTAAGGATATGATCAACTACACTCACTCACTTTCAGTAACTGCTTTATCCTGGTCAGGGTCTACATATTGGGAGTACATATTGGATGGGACACCACTCCATCACATGGTACCATGCACACAAATTCACACATTCATTCACATCTAGGGTCAATTTGTTTTAGCCAATCCACATACTGGCATGTTTTTGGGAGGAAGGAGGAAACCGGAGAACCCGGAGGAAACCCACATGGACACGAGAAGAAACTTAGCACAGAGAGTAACCCGAGCTCAGGATTGAATCAGGGAATTTTTTCTTATAAACAAATTATCATAGGATTATGGAATTTATCAAAAACAGGACTACATTTACTCCCAGTATGTCAGCTACACTCTTGTTAAAAAGTGTACTATTAAGGAATCTAGTGTTCTATAGGATAGATGGAACATATTGAAACATATTTAACGTGCATGATTGAACTGTAAAGACCACCTTCGGAAACAAAAATAAGCCTGTCTAGTATTTTTTTCCTGACAGTGCATATTATGCCAGATGCTTGTACTCCGCTCCTTTTCACGTGCATCTCCCAAAGCCACTGGTCATTTCACTGTGAAAGAAGGATACAGCAATATGAGAATTGGTTGTCCAATAGCGCTGTATCAGCAGATATGCAAACGGAGCTCCACACCAGGCATTTGGCAGCAGAGAGGTACTGCGGCAGCACGTGGGACAAGTGATGCTTTTCACCCAGCTGCAAATCTGAAACCAGGAAATAGTCCTTTTTTTACAGCACAAGGCATGATGTAGCCAAGTGAGGAATTTACTGCATGCTGGAGTGGGAACAGCGGTGTGTATGGATTACCTCTTTCCTTTATCCTGTACTGTCTCTGTCCCTCTCTCACACTTCCTCTCTCTGCAGGACGAGGTGGCTATGGAGCCTCTGAGCATCATTGTGGTGCTGGTTACTCTCAGCAGTTTCCTCATCTCTCAGTGGATCTTTCATGTCGCATGTCCATGGCTGTCCGAGCGCCTCATTCCAGCTTTTCTCACACTCACACACATGCAGAGGACAGAGTGGAGCTCCAGGTCAGTTTTTTATTACTATATCTTTTTTGTATGTTTCCTGTGTATTTGTGTAGAGCAATATCATTTTATGTTTACATGTCCCTGTTTCATGTTATATTATAAAATGCAGGCTCTGTGTATCCCAAACAGGGCCGTCTCCACAGTCCATGCTTTGGTCGTGGGACTTTTTTGTCTCTACATATTACTTTTTGATGAAGTTATCAAGAAAGATCCTGTTTGGTGAGAGTTTTATTGTGATATTATTTATGTATAAAATTGTACATTCATTCATAACTGTACATAATTGTTCATAATTCATTCATTGATGATCTTGTCTTTTCTTAAAGGGGAGATCCAACACTGGTGAAACTGAATGTGGGCATAACCGCAGGCTACCTCATCTCAGGTGGGGACATTTACAACAATTTAACCCTTTACAACTATTAACCCTTCGTACCACAGGTCAGTCGCAGGGTCTATATCGATATATCGGTTGACCTGATATTAAGGTTGCATTTCTTTTTTGTGTGTGTGAGAGGCATTGTGAGGTATGTGCACTGTATGTTCATAATGATATACATATATGCTGAACTACACCAGTAAACACTGTATCAGAGGTGTAGCTATGGGGTGGATTTCAGTACCTCACAGCTGATTATGAATGTGTCAAATAACATTTTTGTTTCACAGTAACTGTGCTGTAATATTGCTCATAATAGGTCAACATTAACATCAAGTCATCATTACGGACATGTTGCTTAGTTTATTTAATCACGTTGAAACAGGATTAACCAATCAGGATTTTTGCTGTTTCTGTTTGAAAGCTACTAGCCACGTAGCTACACTGAATGTAAAAATTGACTTTACACTTTAAATTCATCAAATGTAATAAAAATTCCTACCTCAATGTTTTCAAACATTCATGCAGCACTTCCCGATATGGGAAAAGTTTTTTCAAGACTAGGGGGAATTAAGGAAAACATAGCTCTCTGAGAAAAAGGATATTGATGTTTAAATCATTTTTAGTTGAACTATTTTATTAATGTTATTCATATGGCAAGATTGCTAGACAGTAGATATTGTTTTAAATAATAAAATGACAAATTCTGAATACGACCACTCCTCCTACTGTCTGACTAATAGTCATACTAATGTATGAGCACATTATTAGCAATGTATTTGTACAGATCATGCAGTGATTTTATTTAGACCATTTCCTCATCCCCCTTATACGACTCATTGGCTACGCCACTGTACTGTATACTACATACACTCTGAGAAAAGGGATTCTTCAAAGTTTCTATAGATAGTTAAATGATGTTGGGTTAAAAGCTTTAAGAGTACTCTTAGAGAGACAAAGTGTGTACTATTTTCTGCAGTTTTTCTGCAGAGTTTTCTGCAATTTGTTTGCTAAGTTGATTTCATTTACTGTGAACCAAAATGCATTAACTTTTAGCTATAAAGCCAGAAATTGTACAGCAAGGTAACAAATGCTTTATAGCCAGACAGAAGGTCTGTGGTTCTTTAGGTGGTAAGAACTATTAGCTTTTCCAATGGAAATATTTAAGGGTTCCTCCACAGAGCAAACTACAGTTAATGTTCTGGTCTATATCAAGAAATGTTAAGCTGTCATGGACGGGTAAATATTAAAGATCCACTAAGGAAAAATATTAATTGTTATCTAAAATAAAGAATAAAACTAGCAGACTAAGAAGCTAGTATTTACCAATTGCTAGATAAAACAGGTTAAATCAAGACACCTTAAGGCTCTCTCAGTTTGCTCTTCTGAGGGAACCCTTATTGGAACCCTACAAGCAAGAGGGTTCCTTTAGGAAGCTAGAACCCTTATCCATCCAGAGAACCACTGAGGAACCCCTCTTGCTAAGTATGCTTAGAAGGTACATTTTTGGGTTAGCTGCAACATTTACATGAAAAATACCACAGTGTGAACACTGAGTAGTATATAACATTTAGCGTACTGGAAATATTCATGCTGATGACATACTGAGCACTACATATACTTCTTTCGGGTGGGGTTTAGTATGAGTAGTATGCTGAGTATGCCAATGTGTCACATCCACCCTGATTCCATCCCTGTTCACTCACCATACTCCCCTACATTCCTTACATACATTCCTTTTGTGGTCAGTGCTTCTTGTTCTCATTTGCTCTTGCTATGATAGTTATTTGTTTCACTTACTTGCTTGTTATATCTTGTAATTCTGTATATTTATGACCTCTTGGTCTCCTGGTATGTTTATGATGTATTCCATGTATAAAGCTGCATTACTGAGCTGTGGGTTTCCTAGTTGTGTCACTGCTGTTCCTGGAGTTGAGTGTTTTTTTTTTGTTTTTTTTGCCCTTATTTTGTTTATGAAAATGTCTTCAGTCTTGTTCAATGTTCAGTCTTTTTATTTGCATGTGCCTGTTTTTACCCTCTTTGATTATGATTCTTTAATATTTTCCCTAATACATACATTTTGGGTACTTGTGTTTGTGCTGTTAAAATTGGCAATATCTGTTTAACTAAAACTATTGATGTCTGCATAATCCTATCAGCTGATTTTATGGGCTACCAGAACCTTTAGCTCCTAGTGACAATTTCTGTATCAGTCAGGCTTTAGTTAGCAGCAGCCCTTCACCTTTTTAGTGTTCTTTAATCTTTTTACTTGGAATAATTTTCCAATAAAATTATTTTGAATTACTGTAATTACTCAATCAATTGAGAAGTCAGTCAAAATGAAATGTACCTGCGTGTAACCACAGGCTCATTTGGAATAATGATCATTGTACTGTAAAGTGTGCTGTTGCTGTATCCGCTGTGACAAATTTTAGAGATTAATGAATTTGCAGTGGCCTTTGTATGGCCATCAGAAGTGAACATGTGATGATTCTGTCATACTGTTTGGTTAAAATGGAGCTTTGACACTGTGCTTTCTTTCCTTTTCAGATCTGCTGCTTATGATCTACTTCTGGGATTTCATAGGAGAGAAGTATTTTGTCATACACCACCTTGCTGCTCTTTATGCCTATTATTATGTACTGGTGAGTTTGTAGATTTGACAGATTGACGATACTAACTACAAAAAGTCATTTTTCTTTCTATCTGCTGGGATTTATCATTATACTTTTTTTAATATTAGTCTAGTTGTAATATGCCATAATTATAACATGTATGTGTTTTTATGATGGGCATGCTACTTACAAAAATGAACACACACATGTAGAGAGAGAGCGAGAGAGAGAGAGATAGGGATTACGTAGTCTAGTTTAGTTTTTGTCCTCTTAGAGTTGTCATAGTTGTATTATTGAGTCCTTATAGTCTCTTTCATTTTTACTAGATTTCTGATCTGTATTTACAGTCATAACAAGAAAGCATTATATATGTTAATGTTAATGTTTAATGCTGAAACCTTGTTAAAAGGCTTGTTGTCTGGTTACTGCCTCTATGATATACGTGTGTGTGTGTTTCCATAAGCAGCCTTTAGAGGCCTTTATAATACAAATAATATTTTAGTGTTCTTACTGCTCTAAATCCTCACTGATTCAGTTCATAGGACAATTATTAAGCTTTCTTTTTAACATTAAGGTGTATTAATAAAACATTTGTATTCATTAATAATAAGTAATATTTATGAAATATTTTAAAATAAATCTTATTAAAACAATTATTATTAAGATTCTAGGGTCTAGGTTTTGTTACACTGTCAGAAAAATTGTACTGTACAGGTATATTTTTGTTCAAGCAATATAAACAAATCCACAAAAGTCCAAATTAATGATGCTCTACAATGAGGTTCTTATGCAAAGACAAACAAGAAGAATCCTTGAGAACTCCAAACCTCAGTTTAGTTTAATTTTCTTGAAAAGCTTTAATATTTTTTTTTTTTTTTTTTTTTTTTTTTTTTTTTTTTTTACCTGGGTGAGGTAACCAAGGATTTATTTTCTGGCTCTGGTGTGTGTAAATGAAAGACTTACGTGGCTGGGATTCCCTCAAGACTGACTCTGTGCAGGAGTTGTTTAGTGTTAACGTTCCACACCAGTGCTTTCCTTAATGACTGAAAGAAAATCATGTACACCATGTACACACTGGCTGGCAACATAAAGATTTTATCTACTGCTTTAGTTTACTCAGAATATACAGTACTGTTTAAAAGTTTAAAGTCAGTGCTGTGTCAGTGCTGTTCCTGGTGTTCAGCCTTTTTTTTTCTTTTTTGTTTTTTGCCCTTATTTTGTTTATGAAAATTTATTACAGTTCAGTCTTTTTATTTGCATGTGCCTGTTTTTACCCTCTTTGATTATAATTCTTTAATATTTTCCCTAATACATACATTTTGGATACTGTTTAAAAGTTTAAAATTGCCTATGTTAAACATGAATTATTTTATTATTTTGTCAGATAAATAAAATATGAAATGGCTAAATAATATAAACTACAAACAAAGATGTAATTCAAATTTATTTGTATTTCAACAACTCTGGAAAAAGGGTTCATGTACAATATGTATTGTAGGCTAATTTCTCCTCAAAGTATTCATTTTTAGCACCCTTTTTCCTATACGAGAAGTTTATTTATTGTAATAATAATATAATTTATTGGAACATTATTTTGAGTGCTAAACAACTTTCTACATCATTTTGGAATTTTCTGAAGCATATCTAACATTTTAATTTCTACAAATAGTTTGAAACCTATGAGCATCATATTAGAATCTTATATATCTAGGGTTAGATATACAGTATAAAATGGACAACAAAATGGATTTCACACTACAGAAAACTTTCATTTTGAGTACACGTTTATGACAAGTTTAATTCATGTGCAATTTTTTTTTTCAGAGTCAGGGTATATTGCCCTATTTTGCCAATTTCCGTCTACTTGCTGAATTTTCCACCCCCTTCGTGAACCAGAGGTGAGTTTAATAAGTTAAAATCTAACACACATACACACACATTTCTGATTAGCACTCAGACTCCCAAAATACTGTTGAGTGCAAAAGTTTGCACCCCTTTTTTGTAAATTTTGTAAATATTCTCTAATAACTTCAGAACGTCTCATGTTCAATCCTGAGCTCAGATTCCTTGCTTGATTTTTCACATGTTCTCTCCATGTCTGCATGTCTTTCTCTCACCTCCCAAAAAACATCCCAGGAGGTGGATTGGCAATGCTTAATTGTATAAATGTGTGTGCATGTGTCCCACCCTGGGCGTATTCCTGCCTCACAACCAGTGTTCCAAGGATACGCTCCAGATCCATGAGATGTCACTCCTCAACAGGATAAAGAGGTTACTAAATACCTGGAAACTGGGAGGGGCATGGCAAAATCTCTTTTCAAATTATGATACTGTTCTTTCTGTGTGTGTTTTTGGATTATTGTCTTGTTGCAGGATACACCAATGGTTTCTTTTTTTTTTTAACATTTTGTCATTTTTCTGTACAGTGTTTTTAGATAAGTTGTAAAATGGAAGTACATTTTCCTTTCTTCTATTCAGAAACAATGGGTGATGCAAACTTACCCTTAACATCCTCTTTGCAGAGTTTAATTGACACACAATCTTGCTAATAAATGTAGTTAGCCATGATTTTTGGATTGCATAACAAACTCTGCTTAGTGTTTAATCTGTATTACACTAACCATTTAATTTGGCAATGGACTACACCAAGACACCACACTATAATTTGCTTTATATTCCGGGTTTTTTTTTTTATTTGGTGTTTACGTCAGTTTATATGATGTCGAACGTTGCATGATATGTTACCCATAACCAAGTAGCAAGAAAAAGTTCTGTCCTTGAGTACAATTAGTTTCTCTTGGTACCAACCTTAAACAGCTACAAAAAAAAAAAAAAAAAAAACATAACTGGAAAATTTGGTACTGGGCCAGTGACCAAAGGAAAAGCATAGTTCTAGATTTTGGTGCCAAAATTTGTAAAAAAAAAAAATTCGATAATTTTGAGGAAGTTTGACAAACACAAGAAGCAGAACATGAACATTTTTTATTAATTGTGATAATTTAATGAAACAGGAAAAACCTTAGATAGTTGTCATTAAAAAAATGTAATATCAGCACATGCCTACTCAAAGGTCATCTCTGACTGCTCAGTAGAATGACTAATTAAAGGTCATGTTTGAGTTAATAATGACCACATGATGTGATTTCAGGTGGTTTCTTCAGGTTCTGGGCTACCACAAGCTTTCCAAACCCAGCCTTGTTAATGGAGTAGCCATGGCGTCCTCCTTTTTCCTGGTGAGGATCGCAGTCATTCCAGTCTACTACAGCCAAATGTACAGTGTGTATGGCACTGAGGCTTTCTACAGACTCACACCGGGGGCTCGCAGTGCGTGGATCCTCTGTAGCCTCTGCCTTGACATCATGAACATCATGTGGATGCGCAAGATCCTTCGGGGCTGCCTCAAAGTTCTACGCTCCAGCAGATCCCAAAAACCAGTGACAGAATTGAAGAGCCCAAAAATTGACTGAGACTGAGAAGGTTAAGCCTAGTCAACTTTTACTGGTGTCTCATCCTTATAAACAAATACTGTGATATTAAATATTAAGCCTCCAGGACCATGAGGGAGCATGCAAGACAATACAGGATCTCTATACATGGGCCTAAAGAGCAAATAGCGAGCACTTTGTAGGTGTACAATTACTGACAGTAGCCCAAGTGTCAACATGAACGAACTGTCAGTCCTCCTCTCCTCTACTCATCAATGGAAATAAATGACAAGACCTTACATTTTCAGTACAGTTCTTCAACTGTCTGTGTCCCAGATAGAAACTGTTAAATGTTTCCACACTGCTGTTCAGCTGCTCAATCTATTTAAACATGTCTGCACTCAGGAGAGCAAAGCAAACAAACAGTGTTTTAAAATCACTTTACAATTAACTGGCATTAACATTATTTGTAAAGTGTTAGACTTGACATTTCATTTGTAGCCCTGTTTATTTTTGGTCAAAACTTTCAGTTTTTTTCTTTTCACCATATTTTGCCAAACTTTTCGGTGGCCTCCCGAATAAATATAGTTAGCTAATGTTAACCAAACCCTTGTCTAATGCTAGCTAAGTCAAACATGATAATAAATTTTACTATACATTAACAAACTTAAAAATTCACCATTTACCTTGAATAGAATGTGAGAGCGCTATGTCAGCGTATCTTTCAAGCACCATGAGGACCGGCCAAAACTAAACTGAGAGGGGAGGAAGGGGCGGGGCTTCCAGAGAGCGTCAGTTATATCTGAGAGCTCAAAACGTTTGTGTTATTGTCAGACATTCAGACAATATTTTTTGTTGTATTTTTGAGTGACAAGTCGTTCCAGAGTACTCTGATGTTAAAATGTAGAGCCCCTTTTCATTGATTAATGGAGTAAAGGAAGGCTGACAAATTGTGCGTATCAAGAGATGGTGTATAGTAAATTGTAATCTTACTTAATAAATTGTAATCTTCACTTTATAGTAGATATAAATTATTATCTAAAATAGCCAATTAGAGTAGGTGCAAGTTTGGTATACCTGATAAACTGGCAAGTCCTGACAGCGCCTACTCCAACTGCACCTGCAAAGAGTTTCAATATGGACTACAAATGAACTCTTCACAGAGTAACTGAAGGACTGAGGATAAAAATCCGGACAATCAAAACCAACGACGCTATGCTGCTATGAAGCGAAACCAAATTTGCCTTTGTTTTATCGGATGCAATAAAGTCAGCACAACATCAGCACAGTTTAACATAAAGGAACTAACAGGTCCATGGCTTATGACTGGAGCAAAATGGATGCCATGACATATGTTATACATATTATAAGGGACCATGCATGCCTATAAAAAAGATTTTAATTATGGATTCTCTGGATGAATGTATATACTCAAACCCACGTGAAGCAGCCGGTATAAAAACTGTCTACTACAGAATATCATATGAATTGTGATTTGAAGAAATGCTAATGAATGGGTTAGAAGAGAAAGTTAATGTTATATGTAACCAAAACTTTCAATGAGCAACTATAAATAATAGACTTAATTGAGTTAATGAGGAGAGAAAAAAAAATACATTATAATATGACATTTCTGAGCTGCTAAAAGTTGCCCTGACAATTCTGTAGTAGAGTCGAAATTGGCAGGAAATTTGTATGCACTTTTTTTTTTTAAAAACCATATTTCATTATTGATTATAAAGTTATCCCCCACAACAGACATTTTTAAATCCAATTTGAAAACATATTTATTCTCCAAAGCATTTGAGTCCTTTAAAGGTCTCCATCATCTGGCTATCTGTTTGTTTTTGTCTTGATATTGATGGTATTTTTTTGCTGTCTCCCTATTGTCTTATTTAATCTATTTGATTTGATTTTACTGTGCAGCACTTTGGTTGACACTTGCTGTCATTTAAATGTGATATAGAAATAAAACTTGAATTGACTTGACTTTGTACCCACTTCAGATACAAACACTTTAGTGAAACCTCATCGTGCCCCAACTTTAGGCTAAGAGAAGTCCAACTACATGGTGACAGGCAGGAGCCACAGCCAATCACAGCCACAGCCTAATGAGTGAGTCATCGGGACCTGTGTGTATATTTATTGCTCTCTGTTTTAGCTAGTGTGCTAACACAATCTGGCTCATGCCTAATGTTTTTGACAAGCTGGAGAAGAACATCAATAACACATATAGGTAGCTAGAGCTATCGGCCTCTGAACTAAACAACAGTCACGTTGATGTGCATGATACATTTTTTTAAAATTCTGTAACAGTTCTGTGATATCGGTGAGAGATAAGCAGATAATTATTATTACTTCAGTTGTGAATACTTGGGCTACATCCCAAAGTGCATACTACAATATTAAATCATTTATAGGTACACCATTGGTATGAATACTACTTAGTCACACTACAGAGTGTCCCAAAAGTCTCCATACGTACCGGAAATGAACGCTTTTTTTTAGCAAAATATCTTCCAAATTTTTTTACTTAGTTTTTTTCAGATAAGCTTTAAGAAAGCCTTTAACAAAAGAAGAACGTATTGAAATCATTCTAATGGCTGGAAGCTGTCACGAGGTTGCAATGGATTTTAACAGCAAACATGGCAAGCACATCACACATGACACTGTTGCCAAACTTATTAACAAACTGGAACTGAGAAGTGGACGTCCACGAACATCCACTGACGAAGGCACAACCGACGTGGTGGTGGCGTACGTAGCCCCCTGTGTGTGGAGACTTTTGGGACACCCTGTACGTGAATTCTCATTGAATGAGTATTGATTTGGTTCTTGCAGCCAGAGGAACCAACATTTTAAATTCTGAAAAAAAAGAAGAAAGAAACCAATATGGAAATATTGGTTTATATTTAAACCATATATTTAGATTTAAATTTGAATTTAAATGTACATTTTCTTTGATATGTCTTTAGGTTTCTTGTCAATAAAACAACAGGGATCTTCATGTTGAGCACATGGTCTTGATTAGTCCAGGTAAAAACAATTGCTGAAGCATGTTATCTAATAAGAGACGAATAGAGTGAAGCTCTGCTCCCTGGTGTTGCAGTATTGGAAACCCTGGCGTGTAATTAGAGTGTAGTGCTGTTCTTCTTCCAGCCAGCAGGTGGCGATAAAAACCCCATCGAGCCATGTGAGCTTCACCTCTGACCCCAGTGAAGAAATGGGTTCACGCTGTGTGCTGGGTAAAGCACAAGTTTCGACATTGAAAAGAGCGTGGAGATGTTTTTATCGCTATTAAACAATTAAAACCCATTATAATACAAATCTCACGCACGGCTCAGTGTTACAGTCAGGTAAAGGTTATTTTAGTCATTATTTTTATTCAGTTGCATGTCGTATTGCTTATAAACCATTCTGATATGATTAACTGCAAGGACTCTTGTGTGACACTAATGTAAAAGCATTTATTCTCTATTATTATTGTTATTATTATTGTTATTATTATTATTATTATTATTATTATTGTTATTAAACGTGTATACAGTCTTATTTCTGAAGGTTTAGTTCAGATTGCATGTTTGAGTCTCAAATCTGAATTATTCATTATTGATAACTACAGTGACTCCTGGGGAATTTATTGAAATAAATGGCATTTACTGAAAGAAATTTTACTGGGTGTAAGAAAAAAAAAAAAAAAAAAAATCATTGTATCATTGCAGGCCAGTATGCATCCATAACACTAATCTATATTATTTTTATTTTTCTGAAAAGTCATATGACAAGATAAGCAAGCTCAGTCATTCAAATCTCACATCTATCTATCTATCTATCTATCTATCTATCTGTCTATCTGTCTAGATATTTATTTATTTGTTTTTGTTTGCTTGTGTTTTTTTTTTTCTTACATCTTCAAGCTTTTGTAGTTTTGTAGATGTTTAACATGGACACAAATAAAATTATGTGATTATATAGTGATATACTTTGAAATATATAAAAGCAAACTAGCAAACCCATGATGAGTTACAGTTACAGAGTCGTTTGCATTAATATTGTTAAAATATCTCTAAAATGTGTAGAATTGTGACACAGTAAAAAGTAAAGTTGGGTTATGTTTTGATCTGGCAGGTTTCTGTGATCTCAGTATTGCCAGGACAGGTATTGTAATGTGTTGTGCAGCTCTGGTTTCGGTTTGCTGGTGTTTATATACAGTGATGGTGATGATTGTGTACTATGTTCACCTCCTGACAGAGACGATGTCCAGTCCTTTTGGCACAGTCAAGGCGGAGGCTGTTGTGATGTCTGATGAGAGCCGAGCTCCGCCTCCGGGATGTCCCATGCACCAGGACGCCAAAAGAGGTGATCATAAATAATTTATCTGGCTTATTTATCAACCTTTGGAAAATCCACAAATGTCTTTGACTCTTATTTAAGTTATTCTTGGTGTAATTGTGTAAACGGGTGAAATGTTTTGTGTTCTGACTTTACTTAATGAGGTTCAGTACAGCCAGTACTGTGATATTCAGCTTCAGTATAGCCACTAGGACCGTTTTTAACTCTGCAGTGTCCTTGTGTCCATTTTCATAGATAAATATCTCATCACAAACCACATAAGCAACACTTGGGAGAAAAATGATGTAACTTTTTTTTTTTTTTTCTCAATCATCTGTGTTTAGCTGCACCTCCATCCGAATGCCCCATGCACACAGCATCCACTACAGAGCAACCCAAGAGTGCACCAGATGTGCCAGCACATCAGGACAGAGCCTACGAGTTTGTGCAGTGTCCTGTGACAGGAGCTAGAGGAAGCAAAAATACAGCATCTGACATCAACCCTGCAAACATGGTGCGATATTTTTTCATTTATTCATTCATTCATTCAGTCATCTTTGGTGTAGTTAGTAGTTTCGCTGCCTCACATCTCCAGGGTCCATCCTGAGCTCAGGTTATTGTTTGTGTGGCATTTTGCATGGGTTTCGTCTGGGTTCTCTGGTTTCCTCCTACCTCCCAAAGATATGCACGACTACACTAAATTGAAGTACCCTAGGGGTGTGTGTGTGTGTGTATGTGTGTATGTGTATGCATGCATGATGCCCTGTGATAGACTGGTGTCCTGTCCAGGGTGTATTCCCACATCTCACCCATTGTTCCGGGGATAGGCTCTGGATCCACTGCGTCCCTGCTCAGGATAAAGCGGTTACTGAAGATGAATGAATGAATGATAAGCTCTCATCAGCAGTGGAGTCGAGTATAGTATGTGTAGAATAGAAGTTTGCTTGCAGTATAGTAGAACGGATAGATAAAACACTGGTGAGAGAGGAGAGAAGAAAGCAGATTGTACTCTCAGTGTAGCTGCTGTATGGCTTTATGATTTTCCTCTTCATTTCAGATGCCTCCGCCCAACCAGCAGCCTTCTTCCGGCCAGCCCTTTCCTCTGTCTGTGATGCGAGAAGAGTCACACATCCCTCGCTCAGGATCGGACCAGAACTGGGTTTATCCCTCCGAGCAGATGTTCTGGAACGCCATGCTGAGGAAAGGGTGAGCGAGTATTAAATACTCCTAACCAAACTACAAACCTGAACATCAGTGCGGCTTTCAACACGTCCTCATTTACAGCCTGCATACAGGCGCATAGAAAGTCTTCATTTTTCCTTAAGTTACATTTTACAAATGAAATGAATTAAGTATTACACTGAGGCTACCTGCTGCTGAGCTACAGAGTTCAACCTTCCAAGAAGTCCAAAGTTCACTGCAGACTATGCTATAAAACATAGCGCATCATAACTGCAAATTACGTCTTAAATTATATTTAACCTTGATTTAACCCCTTTTCCAATCACATACTGAGATTGGCTCAGGGAACCAGGAAACTTGTTTTAAGATCAAGTCAGTGTTTCGTCAGTTTAGAAGAAAAACATTACATTAAACATGTGGAACTTTCACACAAAAAAAAAAAAAAAAAAAATTGTATATCTGACAGTCATGTAGAACTCGTTATTGAACTTTTAATGTCATCAGACAAAGAAATTGCTCAGTAAGGTCTTTAAGGAGATTTTTGACAAAGTAACACCAGAAAGAGTTTTAGAATTTTCATCCCAAATTAATCAATTAATCGAAATGATCCATATAACGATCCATGCTTACGTTGCTCAGTGTGAAATATTTTACACTTTTAAATTGTTTTACTTTTTAAACTATCTTCTATTCATTTGTGTTAATTCATTTATTTGCCTATTTATCTCTTCTTATGTGTAGCCTCTGATATTCACTTATACATTTGTATTCATTTATTATTTATAATATTACTTCTGCCATGAATATAGCACTTGATGCTGAACATAGTGTTTAAAATTGAACACTTAACCTAACTGTACATCTGGCTTTGAGAGCATATTTTACCACTCACTATAAGATGAAAGCATAGTTATAAGTTTTTCTGATATTTTTGTGCATCAGACAGTAAATGGCAACTAATTGAAGGTGGGAACTAAAGTTGTTATTGGGAAACTGAAGAAAAGTCTCCCACACACAGCAAAGCAACAGGAGAGCATCTGAGATTTATGCAGATTAGGCCTGACGTGGTGAAGTGACAAATCAACAATCAATCAATCAGCATTTATTTATAAAGCACATTTAAACACAACATAAGTTGATCCAAAGTGCTGTACAATAGAAATAGTAATATAATAAAAACAATAATATCAACATCTAGATTTTTTCAAAAGCGAAAGAATAAAAATATGATTTAAGGGAAGATTTAAAAATAGCTAATGATGACGCTGGCCTCACATGAAAGGGGAGACTATTCCAGAGTTTGGGTCTGAAGAAAAAAAGCCACAATACCACATCTTTCATTTCCCCCTCTCACAACTTTAGTTCCTACCTCCACATAGTTCCTACAGCAGGGTCCAAAAGTCTGAGACTGCACCGAAAATCTGGGATTTTTTTTCCATTTACAATTGGAAATAAACAGAAGGTTTTAGAATTTTGAAATATTTAAAACAAAGAAAGTGAATATACAATATATTAAATATTTAATAAATCGGATTCTGCACTATTTCTAGGTCCCTATTTAAATATAAGCAAATTTGTGAAATTGATCACAGTGTTAACTTTGATGTTAACCTCTTTGTACAAAAAGTCATGCCTCATGCCTGATCTCTTCTACTGAAGCTTGTGTTCAGAAGACACTCTGATGGATTTGATGTAAAATGGCTCATAAGGTTTTGCACAAACTGGTGGAGTCCATGCAGCTCGAGTGCACATTGTGATTAAAGCAAAAAAGGGGATGTACCAAATACACAGAAACTCTGAAATTCATGTAAATGTTTTTATGATTCTACTTTTCACTTTTCACTGTTGTCAATAATATAACTTGTAATGAAAATTGTTGTATTAAATTAGAAAATATTGCAAAATAGAAGCACTTTCACTAGCGCTCTCAGAATTTTGGACCTCGCTCTATGTACTGCTTAACTCGAAAAAAATAGAAGAAAATATAACAGCGGTTTCATCTTTTCTTATTGTCATATACAACAAATATGTTTGCAAAGAAAAATAACACTTGAAAGAAAGTAACAGGGTCTCCAGTGTCTCTGGAGAATATCTTTATTTATAGCAGCTTTAAAAAAAAGCAGTTTAAAGTGTTTACAAAAATGACAGTCATATAAAACAGTAAAAGAATAAATGGATATAAAAGAATATAGATTTTAATACAACAGAAGCTTAAACAGAACTGTAGAAGATTAAGAGAAATATGATTAATAAATATATTTTATAAAAATGTGTGAGTAGAGAAGGGGGGAGGGAGAGGGGTGACTCCTTACAGACTCAGAGGCTCAGCAGACTCTAATACGAAGCCTGGAACATAACGTACATCAAACAACCCATTTTCACACATTTTCATCTTTAGTAAAATAGTAGAATTTATTTAAAAAAGATTTTAAATTTTATTTTTTATTTTAAAGACAAATAAATCAAATTCAATCAGTGTATTTTGGCTGCTACCCTTTCTCCTCTGAGCTTAAAACACTGAAGGGATGCTAGACGCCCACAAGAGACAACACTAGCGCTCACACTTGGCCCAGAAGCAACAATCTACAAACGACATGAGCAACTTGGGGCTCGTTATGTATTTTTAAGAGTAATGTTCTTGTGTACTTGTATTTATTATTATTTACTCTCTTTCTCATGGACACATTATGACAGTCATATGATCATCACCTGTGCTACAACCACTTTACTTACTTTTGTTGTTACTTAGAATCTTATTTTATTCTCATGTAATTAGTTTACTAAGTACAGGTACTGTAGTTTGTGTTCTCTGTGCATAGTCTGTGTGCTTATAATTTGTGTTGTTTGTTGTACTGCTGCAACAAAACAATTTCACTCATCCATCTATCCATCTATCTCTCTGAAATGCAGGGCTGATGTGGTTGTTTGCAGAAGTTGTAATAATATAAACGCATTTGATCATTAAATAGATGTATGTTCCCTGAACTGTGTCCACCAGGTGGCGCTGGAAGGAGCAAGACATCTCTCAAAAAGACATGACGAACATCATTAACATTCACAACCAGAACAACGAGCAGGCGTGGACGGAGATCCTGAGATGGGAAGCTCTCCATTCAAAGTGCGCTGGTGAAACTTATAGATTTTTATAAAGCCGTTATGTTTCATTATTGATACTGATTGTGACTTTTTTTTGTCATCTAAAGGGAGTGTCCATGTGGACCTGCTCTTAAAAGGTTTGGAGGCAAAGCAAAAGAATTTACTCCGAGAGCCCGCTTTCGTCACTGGATGGGGTGAGTTTCAATCCCAGTACGTAAAAACCAGAGAGAATGGAAATGCATGACTGCTTTATGACTGTGCTAGTTTAACCTGTCAGTAATCCGTAATCTAATAAGTCTAATCAAATGGCAGAGCAAATAATCGAAAGCAAATAAACACTGAACGTGATACACAAAAAAGAGTATTTATATAATTATCTAATCATTTGTTTAGCACTTTGTTCTCTGTGATTAGGTAATTCTTTTGTGATTTCTATTTCTTCGCACTCTGTTGTCGTATTTCTGTTTATCTTTCTCCATTTCGGCCTATTTCCAGTGAATGAGGGAGTTTTTTGAGTATATTTTCTGCTCCCCATGCCCCTGAGCCAACAGTTTTTTCTTTTTTTTTGCTTTTTTTGAGTTGTTTTAATAATGTGCTGTGTGTAAACAAACCAAACCAAATAGAAAATGAACCAAGAGTATCAATTTCACTCTGATTCAGACTCAGACTAATAGGTATGAAAGCACCCTAAAAGTTAGGATTCTTCTCAAGGGACCTACATGGCTTTTTGACTTTTGTCTTGAGATTTGAACTGACCACCTTCTATTCAGAACCTTAACCACTGAACCCCCATTACCACAAAATACATAAAAAAAAAAAGATCTACTGATTTTTTTTTTTCTGTCTCCGTCTTGCTGCAGGCATAAGCTGCCGTTTGACAGACATGACTGGATTGTGGACCGGTGCGGGAAAGAGGTGCGATATGTGATCGACTACTACGATGGAGGTCGAGGGTCGAGTCACACCATCTTAGACGTCCGTCCAGCGTTTGATTCTTTAGAAGCCGTGTGGGATCGCATGAAGGTGGCGTGGTGGAGATGGACCTCGTCATGAACCTGTGCTGCTATACGGAAATATAGGAGTTTTATATTCATATATATTTATTGGTGATTATTTGGGCTTGTTTAGCTCACTCTGACAGAAAGTGTCACGCACATACCCAACTGTCCAAGTCCTGTACTAATAATGATTATTATTATGGGCTGCAAATATCAGACATGCAAACAAGTATCAGTGAAACCTGGTCAAATGTAAAATTATATCACAGTTACATAAAGTTGCTGTCTGTAAGAATTATAGTGTAGTAGAATGCTAACACAGGGCTCATCACATCACAAGATCATAGATCACATGATTACTTCTTACAGTTATTCTTTTTTGAATAGGAGTTTAATTCGTGAGTAATAATGTGTACAGTAGTTATACAGTAATCAAATGTGTTTTTCTTTTTTGCTTAAGTATGGAAAGCATAGTATCTTAACAAGCATCTTAGACATTTATCCAGGGTTGGAGCTAAATTTCAACTTCCATACTGATGTCCAATGTTCTGTAATATACTGTAATATGATTTGTTTCCCCACTGTATGTTCAATAAATAATATCTTAATTTTTCTGCAAATGTTATGTTTTATGTTTCATGAAATTCTAAATTCCTGCCATCGAAATGCCTTGGATCTTTGACATCATTTGGGTGAATGTCTGTGTGCCATTTCCACAGCTTGTGTGTATTATGTTTTCACTGAAAGTAAAATTCATCAAGGCTTATACTCCATATTAAAAGAGTTAATTTGTGTTCAACTGTCCATAAATCTATTCTAAATTATAAGAAAACAATATCGTCTCAAGACCGGAACTGAGTTTAGAGAGTCAGTGTTGCAACACGGACTCAAACTTCTGCGTACAATCACAAACGATGTATCGACTCGTCATTTTTTTACCCACCTGTATTCGGTCATTCCCCGCCTCCTTTACTAGGATTGGCTAGTAGTTAACATTAAAGAGCTGTTTACTTTATAACAGCTCTCAGATGTCGATCGTGTTCTGTGGTTGCTGTGGTAACGTGAACAACTTCCAATCGGCACGCTCGTGTATAAGAAGTACTAGCTAATCACAGAGCAGGAGGCGGGATTGTATGAATACGGGTGTGGGAACATGACGCTAACCAGCTAGTGAGGTTCAGTGCATGTTTTTGCACTCATGTTGTGAAGATGTCTGAAGAAGCGCTGGATGAAATGTCAGTTCTGTCTGCCATTTTTTGTGAAAAAGACGAGTTTGAGTTGATTGAGGAATCAGGTGAGGTTCATGAGCTTGTCTTTAGCTAGTTGTACCCACAGATTACCCATGTAATTCAATGCTGAAAGAATGAACATGAAAAAAAAAATTAACTGTCTATTCCTGGAAAAATCATTTGGGGGCGTGCTGTTATAGGCAAATAATCAACGACAGGGTGGTGTGTTGAAGGAGAGTTACTGCTGTCACCCTAAAGTTATTTTTCCAATGACAGCATGTCCTAAAGTCTTCCCTTTTGTACCACTAATACAAATCAGAATCAGAAACGATTTATTGCTAGGTACAGTAAAGGACACTCTACAGTACTAGGAATTTGTCTTGATGTCAGGTGCAAACACAGAATCAAAGATATAAAGTCAAGGGGGAGATGAAATGAAGAATACAAAAATACAAAAATAACACGCAATAACAATGGTAAAAAAATACTAAAGTGCATGAGACCATGGTGCAAGATGAACATGCTATATATAAATATAAAGCTGTTCTTGTGGCGTGAGGTCCTGGTTCTGATGGACTGGAGCCTCTTGCCAGAGGGGAGTGGCTGGAAGAGTACACGTACGGGGTGAGAGGGGTCGGCTGCAATCCTGGCTGCACGTCTCCTGGTCCTGGGTCCTTCCTGAAATCCACTATCATCTCCACCACTTTTGCAAAATTTACACTGGAGACTTATTCTAAAAATACTAAATACTATCTCCATACAGAAAACTCTTACGATATAAAAACAATTACACGTTTCTTGATCAGTTCATGTGGTGAGTCTGCCATACAAGTCCCTGTGTAAGTTGTTCCTATAGAAATGGTAAATGTATTAGAACGAGGGTATTAATATGAACTATTTTCAGAGCAGCAACACATTCTGATCAATCAGATTAGTGCTGTGGAATAATAACAGTAATCTATTTTGTTAATACCATCATGTGAGAGAACCTCAGTCTTTTCTAATGTTATGTGAATCTGTTCCTTAAACACAGCTCAGACAGGACTTGTGTACCGCATCTGCACTGCGATAGACACAGACAGCGGGAGAAAAACGCTCAACCTCACTTTCCATCTCCCTCCCCTGTACCCTCAAACCCCTCCTGATATCAGCGTCACCTCCGGCGATTTCTCGAGGAGTCACTGCCAGGAGCTGAAGAAAGCGATGCTCAGTAAAGCTCACACTCTTCCACCTGAGCCCATGGTTCACCACCTAGTCACGTGGCTTCAGCACAACTTCACTGACCTGATTACGACCCCAAACAGCCCAGGAGACTGCTCAAATACAGCCCACAGTAAAGCAGAGGACACCTGGATGGCATTGCTGCATTTAGATCATATGCGGTCTAAAGCTAAATATATCAAACTGATTGAAAAGTGGACTACGGAGTTGGGGTTGATGGGGAGACTGTTTGTGGGAAGGCCAATTTTGATTTTACTGCAAGGAACAAAGCAAAGCATTAAGGTATTAAGGAGAGATTAATGGCAAGTTTATTGGTTCCTGACTGTGATGCGACTTGTAACACAGATTAGATTAGACGTGGTTGGTGGCTGATGTTTGCTTCTTGAGTTTGTTACAGGAGCTACAAAAGTAATACAGACTTTTCCAGAAATATCTGCCTTATATATCCTTACTGAAGTGGTTTAGGACGCAGTGAGACTTACTGTAATCTATAAACAAGAACAAAACACTGTAACTGAACATGGTGACGTTATATGGGCGGCCATCCTGGACAACCAGATTCACTTTTTTACGCAGCACAATTTGGTATTGTTCATTCCCTCGGAAAATATGAAGGTAGAAACATACCTGAAAGCTGGAAATGATGAGAATGATGATATAGTTTAAAATTAAATGTATAAATACAAACTTATTTGAAAATTAGATAAAGTAGCTTACAAAGAATGTATGATGGATAGAAAAAGTCTACACACCCCTGTTAAAATGGCAGGTTTTTGTGAAGTAAAAAAATTTAATCAAGATAAATCCTGTCAGAACTTTTCCCACCTTTAATGTGAAATGACGTATGCAAATGAAGTGAAAAAATTCATTTGCAAAATTCACTTGGGGAAAAAAAAGAAAAATAAAAACTTCCAGTAACCTAGTTGCATAAGTATGCACACCCCTAAACTAATAGATTGTTGAAGTGTGGCACATCTCGACTTGGCAATATTTTCTCACTCTTTTTTCCAAAAACGGACCATTGCTTCAGTAGTCAGATGAAACCAAGAAGATGTGAAGAAAATCCTACAGAAACAGCTGGTCTTTATTTGGGGTTAATCAGAATTATTTCACTGATGACAGCTGTATGATAATTACTTTTGAACATGAGTTTGAATGTGTGGTTCAGAATTGGTTCATTCTGAAGACAGCCACATCCCCAATTATAAAAGGGTGTGCATACTTATGCAACCAGGTTATTGTAAGTTTTTTTTTATTTTTCCTATTTTTCCCTAAAATGTATCTGATTGTTTTTCACTTAATTTTTATACACTGTAATTTCACATTCAGGGTGAAAAAATTTCTAACATGATTTACCTTAGTTTCATTTTTATATAAGTATGCACCCCCTTTTATAATAGGGGGATGTGGCTGTCTTCAGAATGAATATATATTATATATATTATATATATATATATAATCTCAAAACCCTGCCATTTTAACAGGGGTGTGTAGACTTTTAACATCCACTGTGTGTAAGGCTAGAAGGAAGCCTGTGTCTATGGAAAAGATTTTGGAAGAGATAGACTTCATTAATTACATTAGCTTTGCTGTTCAAGTGCAAAACTAGATAAGAAAACATCAGTCGCCAAACATATCTTGGCTGATTGATCACATGGTGCGATCACTTTGTCTTTCTTTTACTGATGTGTGCTTTTAAACCTGCTCTTATTTTTTCTTTACCCAGCCCAATTTCCAAGTATGTCTTGTATATTAATTTCCTTTAGGTCAGTAAAAGATATAATTGAATGACAACTCTAAATCCTCCTCTAAAGGAATTTATCCACCTTCTGAGGACGATGAAAGTTGACATCGACTCGTCAGGCAAACGGTGCAAAGAGAAGATGATGAGGGTTTTATGTGAAGTGCCCCTTACCGAGGATTTTAAAAGGTAAGAGCTGCAAGGCTTCCACTTTACACATTTCAGAATCCCTTTACACTGAACACTGCTTATTGCATCAGCCTGTCACTTAATGTCTTTCTCTCTCTCACCTTTCTTCCTCTCAACCCATTTCCCTTTATTTCAGAATATCAGCGTTTGAGGTTAAGGAAGACTTGTCTTTAGAAGACCTCAGAAGGGAGTTTGATTTAGTCGGATCGATGAAGCTTTACCAAGAATTTGTTCCCTCGTTACAATAAATGTCTGATAAATTATTGGCTCTTTTTTTAAGAGTCTGCTTTTATACATGATTTAGTACTAGAGAGGTCCTTGAGGAAGACTTGAGCAGGGATTGAACACTCACGATTGCAAATCCACACAAATTCACATGTGTCAATGATCAAAATGAACAGAGGGTTAATATAGGATCACCCCGGCTTTAATCAGTTCAATTGTGCTCATGTTGCATAATTGAAGCTCCTCACTTATAAAAGGTTCGAGCACTGCACGGTGGCACAGCAGGTAGCGTTGCTGTCTCACAGCTCCAGGGTCCCCTGACCTGGGGTTATTGTCTGTGGAGAAGTGGTTAAGGCTTTGGGCTACTGATTAGAAGGTTGGGAGTTTAAATCCCTGCACCATCAAGCTACTACTGTAGGAGGAGCAAGATCCTTAACCCTCATTTGTATCCTGTCTCAACTCTAAGTCACCAAATGAGCTAATGTAAATGTATCCTCTCGGGTTTCTGCTGGGTTTTCTGCCACCCAACTGGCATCCCATCCAGGATGTATTCCCAGTTCCCACCCAGTGTTCCTGGGATAGGCTCCGGATCATGACCCTGACCAGGATAAAGCAGTTACTGATGATGGATGATTCTGGAACAAAATGTTTTTTTTTTTTTTCCACACCGTTCTTTAATAATCTGCAAGAAAGATTTAAGTCACTGGAAAAAAAAAGTCATCATAAATAAAGGTACCTATCAGGTAAATAAAGATTTACTTT
The DNA here is from genome assembly GCF_027358585.1 of Pangasianodon hypophthalmus. Taxonomy (NCBI): domain Eukaryota; kingdom Metazoa; phylum Chordata; class Actinopteri; order Siluriformes; family Pangasiidae; genus Pangasianodon; species Pangasianodon hypophthalmus. The sequence goes on along the minus strand of NC_069723.1, from coordinate 18,485,464 downwards.
AAAAACTCCAGAGTGTACCAAATGACTTTTCATATGTTCTAATTCTCCTGCTCTCCTTGATCCATCTATCCTCATTTCAATATGTTTAAGTATAGACAGCTGTTTGTGGCTTAAAGTAGGATTTACGTCAAATTCCATTTTGTAAATCCTGATTAATAGTGCTTAATGAAAATCACCTTATTGCCCTTTACCATCGTCCTTTCCGAACAATAAATTCACCATACATGCCCTTTCTCCCTGGACGTGTTCTTCCAAAACATTGCAGTTTAAATGTCACCTACATAGTGGCATTTACTTAATATATAAAATCGCCTTTGGATCCAGTGCAAGAGCATGTCGGCTCCTCAGAGAGGCTGTGAGGTGATAGACACACAAAACCATTTAAATAGTTTAGCTTTACCCAGGTTAAGTGAGCATGGAGGTTCAATGAGCTAGGCAATGTATTGGCTAAATGACATTTGAGCTCTACAGATATTGGACTCTTAATTGAGAGCCACTGTTGAAGCATCAACATGAACTGGAAATTTGTTTAACCTCAGAGGCTGTAGAAGTGAGTAAAAGTCTGCTCAGATTAATACAGTGGACTACAGAGATGCTGTAACCCCAGTAAGGCATCTAACAGCTCCACAGGAAGGCTGTGCGAGGTTCCCAATCCTCCAATCATGGCTGACTTCACATAGTTGTTACTGTGTGTAAGTGTGAGTTCATATATGCAGTGTTTAGCCTGTTTGAATCGAACCCTGGTGTGTTTTCCTGTTCGTTTGTGCAGGTGAGAGCATAGTATTCACACTTGGGTACATACCAAAACAACCAGTTCAAGCTCATGTGAGCGAGGTGTTTTCGGTCCAGGTCCAAGCGAACTCTAGAGCGGTTCGATCCTAAATAGACCCAAGTTGAGAACTTGAACTAAGCATACCATGGAGTTTAATTCAGCAGTTTTCTGTAGATGTGAGCTGCTAAACTGACCTGCCAGGTGGAAACTGAGTGACAGGACAGAGCTGTAGTGCTGCAGAAATGTGACTAATGTGACAACTGACAAAAAGAGAGGCAGCAACGTTGATGAGGCAGGTTGCGTTGCCACTTCATAGCTCCAGAGTCGCTGGTTCCATCATGAGCTTGGGTTACTGTCTGTGGAGTTACAAGTTTTCTCCATGGGCTTCCTTCTAACTCCCATAATTTTAATTGTTTCACCAGTTAAATATTATTATTATTTTAAATATTACTAATAAATAGTACTATTTATTAAACATATTATTTATTAATATTATCATTACTATATATCATTGCTATTATTTATTATATATTACAATTGTTCCACTCTGGACCCTGAACTGCATCCAGCTGCTATTTCTACCTCCACTGTAAAGTAAATTACAACTGAGCCTACCGTTTCTGAACAAAAGAAAATAATTGCAGGATGTGATGTACAAAATATTTTAAAGCAAATATTTATATAAATATCTAATCATTTAGTTAGCCATGTTTTCCACTCAATCCTGAGTTCAGCATGTGACATCAAATCAACATGGCTGCTCACAGCATCAGCATTAAATAAAGTAGTAGCACTTATTTACTTTTAAATGAGTTATGCTGTATATCAAAGTATTTGCTTTAGATCAATCAACATACAGACATAATGACTTGTTAAATATACTGCATTCATTGCAGTTAGCTGGCTAGATTGTTGCTAACAAAAGATGAACATGTAGGCATCCATGTTTTTCCCCCCATTTTGTAACTTGAAGTCAAAAATGATTTAATCCTGAGTTCCAGCTTCTCTCTTCTGGGTTAATTTAAATGCAGCATATACAAAACTTCAGCCATTTTGTTTGGCTTTGACATACCTAGTGTCAGACAAGAACTGAGATGTTAAGCAACTTAGCCTTTTTTTATAACAAAGGCCTCTCAGGAACCACTTTTAGTTCATTTAGTCCACTTTTAGTTCATTCCTCAAGGCTACCCAGATGCTCTGTGTTTTGTCTCTTGTACTATATACAGTCTAAACCATTTTGTTTAGTTTTGCAACAAGTGCCTCCCCGGAACCACAGGCGTTCAGGTTAAGATATATCAGAGGTCCCAGAGATGGTTGTTCTGCTGCCGTGGAATTCTCTCATTAGTGTGAAATTGCCCATCACTAAAACCAATTGGTTCAATAGTGGTGTGGGTGTCTCATTTGGATGCTGAGTTTCATTTCATTTGGAGCACATGGCTTATTTTGCAATTAATCTCTGAGGAGGATTGGGAGAAATGGGCAAGTTGTGTTTAGTGTGTGGAGTTTTGAGAGCATGAGATGTAATTTCAGAAAACAGCAATCTCGCCTGGTCATTGAGCTATCCGATTTCCCGATAGTGAGCCGGCACGCTCATTCTTCATCACAGCAGAGACAGAGACTGGCTTTTTAGCATGCAAGCACACACTCGTGGATAATGTAGCGAGTGAACACAGCCCTTTTTAATTAAGCTGGAGTGCCGAGGATGGTTTTAGGTGAGAGATAGACATGTTAATGAAGTTAACTGAGAACTGAGATATCGCGGGTTGAGCTTTGTGGAGACAACTTGGAGAGGCTCAGCAGATGGTGTGAGGGAAAGCTGCGCTTTAATTTGGGATTTAATTTGTGATGAATTCTGGGCTTTGGTCGATAGGAGCGAATTTGGGCAGGTTTGAGTGTTTGGGTTAATGTGAGAAACAGCCTTATCTCTATCCAGCGACTGTTCCTCCAGCGAGTGTTCAGACATTTGGCCTTGCTTTCACGGGAGTACTGTGGTTTTAAAATAATCCAAATACAGGTTTTAGAGATATACATCATAATTATATATTAATTAAGCAGCATTTATAGTAGATTATTATAATTAAGATGCTTTTTTTGTCAAGATCTGTACTTTAGGATTTTGCTGACTTCTACTCTACTACACATAGAAAAATACATTTTTCCCTTTAATATAGCTGATCTTTTTTCTGATTCTGAACAACTTTTGCTTCATCACATATCCAGCATAAATCAACATTAATTATAAGAATATGACAGTGTCTGTTTGTAGGTAACTACATATGTTTCATGTTAAATATGCAATGCTATAATCATACGTTTAAAAAGATTAGAGAAAATAGTTCATACAGTATGGAGAATATTTTTAAGCTGAAGACTAAAATGAAAAAGTAAAATATTTTGTATTTTGATCATTATTTTCTCAATAATCATTGTGGGTCTACAGTTTATTCAAAATGCCTCGAAAGCAGTTTTATGGAAAGTCTCATGCAAAATGTAAAAAAAAAAAAAAAATTGAAGACAAAAAGACCTTAAGTACTGAAATCAAGTTTCAAATAAATATTACACAGATTGATAATCGCCACTAATATTTTAATATTTTCTCAGGATTATTTTAAAATGCCATGGATAAATGTATTACCACTAAAATGTTACTTAAGTTGAATTTATTTTAGTAACACTTGAACTTTTATTCATGCAATTCTGTATTTCTATTTTTAATCATACACATTAGTACCTTATTAATCACACTGAATAATAGATGGACATTCCACATAGACATTGTGAAGAATAGCTCAAACTGTACACTTGTGTGTGCTGCTAGTGGACAGTATAGGGCGCTGTTGTGCTGTGGGAAATCTCATCTACGCACCGCTTGCCTTCATACCAACTTTCGGTCTCTAGGTGTACAGCACAGCTATATGAATGGACCTACAGTATGCTGTGGTGATGTACAATACCAGTCAAAAATTTGGACACTCTAGATTTAATATATAATTTTCACTGCCTTAAAGACTAGAATAAATGCTTATGGTTGAAATTTGTTTCTCAAACAAATGTAAATAGTAATATCCAAGAAATTTCATTGAATAAGCAAATTCATATTTAAAATGTAAATTTCCCTCAAATTAGTAGTGTTTGTTTAGAAGTTAGGAGAAGCAGTGAGGCCTATTAGGAAATTTGAAGAAAAGCTGGATGAGGAAATGAGAAGAGTGTGCAAAGCTTCATCAGGAATACTGTTAACAATTTAAAATATAAAATAGTTTTGATTTAACACTTTTCTTGGTCCCTGCATGATTCCGTGTGCGTTACTTCATAGTGGTACATTCTACATTATTAAAGTAAAAATAAAGGAAATCCTTGTATGAGCAGGTATGTTCAAACTTGTAATATTTTGGTGATTTCTGTAGTTGAGTGTAGTCTCAGTAAAAAAAAAAAAAGCAAGCATATTTGTAGCATTAGTCCCCCTGTGTGTTTGATCATTATTGTTAGAAATTAAATGAATTTATTTCTTGAATTAAATGTTTTTTTTTTTTTTTTTTAGAGAATATACCATATTCACACGTTCAGGCTGAAGGTTTCTGAGATCATTTAGAATGAAGGGAGCAGATTCTCTGAGCGACTAATTTGAAAGAAGAAAGCGATTCAATCTTAAAGAATGCAACTTTAACTCGAGCCAAAAGGGTGGCAGATCAATATTACATCATCACATTGCTTCACCCACTGCAGTAAAACTATGGATTTTCTAAAACAGGACTAGTATGGGTTTGCAGCGGCTTTTCAGGGTCACCGGCTCATATCGTTTACTGTGGTTTTACTATGATACAGTTCGGTTGGTAATCATTGTTATTAAACACTAATCCATGATATTACAATGATTTTGCTGTGGTAACTGTGAATAGTGTAGGATACACAATAACAGTAGCATAGATTTACTACAGAGCATTATGGCAACTATGTTTATTTCATATTCATGATACTCAAGTGGATGTCTGATCATGTATGTAGGCTTTACCTGTGTTAGGAAATCAACAAGAAGTCATTTTAAATGTCTGTTTTTATTGCTCTAGGTTTTAAACTCAGTTTGAGTTTGGTGGGAAATAATAGAAAACAGTCTCCATACTGAAGAGAAGACCACTTTTGTCACAGGATATGTTGAAACCTTTATGTCAATTCAGACAGGAATACATTTCCTTTTACAGTAGGTAAAACACACAAACTCCCCACTCCCTGGAACACACAGCCCTTAAAAAAATAATGACATTACTGATTTAGATAGGAAAGAAATCCCAGAGATACACCAGTAATAAATACATTACCCCTCCTCCTCATGTAACATTGATCCAGGCTGAATAGGACTTAATATGGTTTTACATTATGGTTGTTATATTCCTGATCACGGCATTGCCTTGCTTTTACTCTATTATAAATCTTAACTGTTATGTGTCTCAGGTTGCTGTATTTATTTTGATATAAGTATAGGGTTTATATTTGTTGGACGAATAGTTCACCTTATTCATGGTCAAGGCTTGCTTAAAACCCTATGCTGTCTCAATACAGTTAGGCCTATGTGATGTTACATTGTTCTAGGATTAAATTTAAATAAATAAAGAAATACAAAAGCCGTTTTTGTATTTAATATGGTTTCTAATAAGGACACTTAAATATTTCTGTAACTAGTGATTTTCTTTACAGGAAGTCAGTTCCAACTGTTTTTACAGAAGGGCTGACACAGTGACCACAGCAGTGGTACTATGACAGACATATAGCATGTAACTTTTTTGACCAAAAAAGGTATTTTTCACAGAGAGCTAGGAGTAGTTAATGTAGAATAAACTAGCCCAGTTCTCAGCAAAACCTTTAGACTATCCTATTACCAGAAAAACCTTTGCACATGTAGTTGATATACTGAACTCATATTCTGTATCTGAATCTCTAGCCCCCTTTTTCTCCTTTCACTCACTGTCACTGTGTGTGTCACGCTGCTTATGCACTTGAACGCCACCCCTGCAGTGAAGTGAGTGGATTTCTCCGTGGTGTGACATGCCGTGCTGTGGAGAGATCCAGCTGAGCCTCAACTGAGCTTCCCCTCATGACTCCAACTGAGAAGATACCTTCAGATGCTGAGAGCCAATCTAATTCCCTCAAATCTCCTCATATCCCTGCAGGAGATCCGGGTGCATCCTGATCGGGCCTCTTTCAAGTGTGATGAATGAAGTGGGTCGAGATTAGACAATTTCCACATTGGCAAAATGCATATCTCAGTGTCAGAACACTTACATGTTTCCAGGTCCAGCTATGACAGAATACTTTTCTTGCAAATTAGTCATTAGTCCTTTTTTTCACTGCACAAATAATAGAACTTTTAGCACCATAAAACTGAAAGTAGTACTACCAAAGGTTCAACGGCTCACCAACAGAAATTAATAGTAGTGGGGGTAGTACTGTTCATAGCTGGTTGGTTATACAATATGCGACACCATATAAACAAATATTCAATAAAGTAAGTGAGGGATAAAACACAACGGGGCATGCTGTGAAAGGAGAATAATCATTGACGAGGTGGTATGATGCGACACAGCACAAACTGTTATGCCAAACTGTTTTCTTCCTATAACAGTGTTTTATTCTTTTTATACTGCAGCAATTTTCCAAAGCTTACTTTTTTATTTATTAAAAAATGACATGTACTTTTTCTTTTATCAGTTTATAGTTAGAGACCTCTGACTGTTACAAAGCACTGACACTAGAGTTTCCATCCATAAATGTTAACTAAATGTCTCCTTACAGAAAGCGTCACCATATCAATGATTATACTTTTCTAAATAACAACAAATATTTATTTCATTTATTAATCCATCCCTGTGAATTAGCTGTTATAGAAACGATAACCATGTTTCAAAACCCTTCATCATTAAAAAGCTTTTTGTCAATAATTTTACTGCAGCTGATAGGAGTTGATGAACTAAAGGATATAGACAAAGCACAATGCTATTTCAATCATCCTTCTGTGTTGAAGAAAAGAACTATTGTGCACCATAATGGTATTACAGATGCTTTTACTGTTGTCACTGAGATGCTTCCAGTCATCTCTCAAGTTGGAAAATGAGCTACACCTAGAACCTCATGTTCGCCCGGCTCCAGTTTGGACCAGTTGTTGTTTCCGTATGTGCAGCAGAAAAATGGCCATTGATTTGAATTCTAACTGAAGCAAAAAGGTGTTTGGCCTGAAAACATGACTGTGGCAAGGTTGCGCAGTTAGAGGTTCCTTCATCATGAAGTTGCTGAGGATCTGCTGGAGAGTGCAGATGGTCGGTCGCTGTGGTGCCTGCGGCTTTCTCATTGTCCTTTCTCCTGGGTGTTTATTGCCAGGTCGAAGCCAATGAATGCCACTGATGAAGGCCAGGTTGTTGAGTCAATGGTGGTGCAATTTGCTGTGATCTAATTTTACCTTTAGCATCCTTTGGGGATGTTATTGGGGATGTTGTTTTCCAGGCAATGTGAGTGAGCTTCTCTTTCTTCTCACATCCTCTTTCACTATTATGTTTTATCCTCCTGTGTGTCGCATAGTATCTTTTTTTTTTTTTTTGCTAGATCATGAATGTTAAATTCTAACTGGCTTGCATCAGTCAACAGCTTGTTTTTATAGAGGTGTGTATTTCCAGCCTGTCGAATGGACAATGGTCCTCCACGGCCTCATCTGCATGTTCCGATTAGCCAGAATGTCCATGCTTCCAAAACCAGACATTGAAGGACTAGTGCATCTCCGTGGTCCCTTCGTCTCTCAACAACACATCATTAATTCCAGATGGGACAACAAGGCTTGCCAATTCAATGTCCTCCTGAACTAAGGTTTGCCAGATCTACATGATTTGCGGAGGATGCTGCGAATTTATTCCTTCTGCCACGTGCAAACTGGCCAATAGTTGCTGTTGGCATTGGGTAAACAAACAACTAATCCAAGTTGTTGGGTGTCAGTGCCAGACATTGGTAGGGCTTTTTTTTTGGGCAATGTCATTGTCAGGTTCACAGTAAAATCCGGAAAATATGATGCTGGCCGTGGCTGACGCATTCTACTGGAAAACGAGAGTGAAAACATATTTGCCGATGCCCTTGAAGATGATGATGATGATGTATGCTGCCTAATTGCTGGGAAGAGGATAATTGGGCCACCTGCCAGTTTAAATGCACTTTCTTGTATGTGTCACCTCAGCTCTTTGAGACGCTCAAATACACCCGCTGCTATCAGAGTGCTGAAACTGCATGAGAGGTGGAGATCAGATGAGTTTAGAACTCGATTCGGATCAAGCCATTCAAACAAACATGATGCAAAACAATACATATGTACAATCCTGCTCTTATTTCAATGCACAAATGTCCATATGATGGCATCATACATATGTACAATCCTGCAATTATTTCAATGCCCAAATGTCCATATGAGGGCATCATTACTGACAAGAATGACATTATTATTTGAGAGAATTGTTTTATCTCTTTCATCTAAAGTCATATATTACTGCCATCTCATGAGCTTTAACAAAGGCAGAAATATAAATACTCCAGCATAAAAAAAGATACAAGGCTTATGAATGCATTATGAAGGCCCAGTGTATGTACCCTTCCATCTAAAGCAAGAATCAAAGGTTTCATGATTTTATTTGTCACATTATTATTGAGCCTTAATACTTGGTACTTGGTACAGCATTTAATCAGATTCACCAACCTTGTATCTAATTGATCAGCACCACACACTAGACCTACCGTGTCAGTGATGATGGTCTATCATTCAAACAAAATCTGCTCAGCAGCATTTCTTTGGTGGTTCTTTTCCATTGGATGAAGTAAAATGGGATTGTTATATTGTACAACCCAGGCTACACATTAGCACAGTTTTCTTTTGTTTTCTAACTGACTAATTACAGTCAGTAATTAGTATATATGATATATATTATCCTGGGATCACAGCATACTACTTCCATAATGTCTTCTTGTTCTATCCATCCATCCATTCTATGTACCGCTTATCCTGCAAAGGGTCGTGGGGAAGGCTGGAGCCTATCCCAGGGAGCTCGGGGCACAAGGTGGGGAATAAGAGGAATAAAACACTTCATGGTATGATGTTACAGGAAAATAATCTTCAGGGTGGTAAGTGGATATCACACCACCCTGTAATTGTTTATTTTTCTATAACAGCATGCCATGGTGTGTTTTATTCCTTGCATAATATATGAATATATTATCTTTGCTTTCAAGAATTAGGCCATGCTCTCTGCAGGATCAATAAAGTGCAATCAAATGCAAATATCAGATGAGTCAACAAAGGTAAATGCCAAAATCCTTTCCTCTTTTTTTTCTCCAGTTCAAAAACAGAAGTCATTTCTTGAGCAGGCTTACAGTCTGTTCTTTCCTCCACTGATGGTTTTATTTACACAGCCATGACATTCATCATGAGAAGTTGCCTATAAAACGATTTCATGAACTGAGAGCTTTACTCCTGTCATACACAGCGGTAAAGTTATATATAAATGCAGAAAAGAAGGAGGGAGAAATCTTTAAATGATTAGAAATCTATGTGTGTTTACAGCATGTACACACTGAACATATTGCATCCATTGCTCATCCTGAGCTGCACTCCGGGACCCCTTTGTCATTTAAATGCTAAACATGCAGTCCGTTAGCTAAAACATACTGTAGCCTACGTCTCCGCATCACGTCCTCTTGGCTCGAGCTGCAGGTCAGAAAGCGGGTGCGCATTTGAATAACAGATGATCTCGGCGAGAGAACAGATGATCTGCCTTCACATGGGACGTGCGCAGTTCGGAACGCAGGTAGCACAGACGTCTGGAGGCGTTAACCACATGTTTGACTGGCGCTGATGCATACCTAAATTTTAATCATCAACAAACAGCCTGCAAGATTTAATTCCTGTCCAAAAAAAGCAAAGGCAGTACAAAGCTGGCACTTAGTGATTAACTGGTTTATTCAGCAGGCGCACCGAACAAAACAAATCACACTGGGGAATTAGTTTTACAAGACATCTTGACTGTGTTATTATTGCAAAGTGTGTCTGGACCATGTTCTGGCTTTAAAGTGTACACTTTTACAGCATGATTACAACATGAGTGGTTTGTTCAATCAATGATGGGAAAGTATGAACAGAAGGTACAGCCATGATGGTGCGGGGATGGCTCATAGGCACGAGAAGGGTAAGAAAGGAGAATGAAGAAGATTATGGGAAATTTAGGGACACATGCTAGCATCCGTTTGCTGAAACCTCGCCATGGTCTGTGACTAGGAAAGGTGACCGTGACTCATCGAAAAGTTCTTTCTCTTTCCTCGCCATCTGTCCAACACTTGCTTTTACCCACACTTCTGTTCAGCGCCACCTTAGTCATCAACATTGTAACAGACTACTGATAAAATATATAAAAAGGCAGAATTTCACATTAGGGAGCCAGACAAACGGATATAAACACATGACAATATACAGTTTATGCTTTATTAATAGTAGTATAAATAATTGTGAATAATTTGTTTAGTGATTAAAAAGTGAATAAAAAATAACTCACTTGAAGAGGAATAGACAAAGAGACGTAAAAATAGAGAGAAATTGCTTCCAGTAGCAGTATATTTAGCTTCATCTAGGTGAACTATAATTTAGCAAATTTGAACATTGAAAGCATAAGGCAATAGAAAACCTGAGAGCAGGCTGTAATATATATTTTTTTCAGAATGAAACAAAATGGAGAAACTGCAAAATTATTACTATGTCAAGGCACCACATTTTATACAATTGTAGCCTTAAAAAATAAAACTCCTCCCTAAAGCACATGAAATCTGTTTATACTGCAATATGTGTGACAGGAAAAACATGTAAATCACCACACAGTCAGTAACCAGGGCTCAGGATCGAACCCAGGACCCAGGGCTCTGAGGAGGCAACTATACCTGCTGCATCACTGTGCCACCTGACTTATGATTTCCTTTGAGAAAAGCATCTTTCAGTCAAATAAATGTAAATATTGAGGTGAGACAAGGATCAAAAATAATTTTCTCTCAGTTCAGCCAAGTTCATGTTTGCTGGTTATGGGAACTCCCTTGGTCTAGTAGTGTTTGTGTATATGAGCTATAAACCTGGGCAATAAAGGTTCACATGGAGGATACAAAGCTGAAACTAATGAGCTCCCTATAACAAATCATGAAAACTTTTATGAGGGCCCTAGGGTTTATTTTCACTGCTCTAACCCACTGAAGTGCATGTTTAAACAAGGTGGTTCAGGGCTTTTAAATTGGGATTGTGAGGTTCTGAATGCAAACTGTTAAACTTGAAAATGCTTTTTGATTCCTTGTTGTCCTATACAAGTTTATGGTGCTAACATAGTAATAACTCCTGTGTATAAAGAAGTCACGAATCTCAGGCAGTGGCTCTAAACTGTTGGCTAAAATCTATAATACAAGGTTGAGATGAGAAATACACCAACGTGCACCACAGCGATAGATCAAACACACAAGGTTTTATTATTTTAATTGTCCTGAAACAATGTCATGTCTTCACATTCCAGGGAACCTAAATCCATGTTTTCTTTCTAATTAAATTAATGTTGGTCTTGTGGCCTTGCAATATGCAATACAAAGTATGAATAATTGGTGACTTTGAAATATCTACATATACTTTGCCAGAACTTCTTCCATAAAAAGTAAAGTGGGAAGGGCAAATCTTGGATAAAATTTTTACATAAGCTTTTCTCCAACTAATCCCAAGGCCACTGTCCTTTGTACTGTCCAAATGGCTTTCTTGTCCAAACTATGTCCATTTTGAGTCTGTGCGACCAAACACACATAAAGCTAAAACTAATCTAGTGAGCATAGCCTAGTGTAATTATTCTATAATTTAGTAGGTCGAACAATCCTGATTCGTTTTACTTGAGAGGTGTAAAAACAAACATTATTAATATTTTACACTGAGTTCTCCTATATTTGGGGAAACATTATTACTGGGTAAAAACATTGTAGAAAATGCAGAAAAAGGTCTTCTATACACAGTCAAACTGAAGAATAGTATCTTTTTTCTTTTTTTTAAGGACCAAAGCCTTTACACCAAGGCTGTGCAATGTACAGACAAAAAATGTGCGCAATAAAGACTCACAAGGGCAACACAGTGGTTCAGTGGGTAGCATTGTTGTCTCACAGCTCCAGGGTCACTGGCTTGAGCCTGAGCTCACGTTACTGTTTTAGCGGAATTTTGCATGTTCATTCCCATGTGGGTTTTCTCTGGGTTCTCTGTTTTTTTCCCACCTCCCAAAAACATGACAATAGGGGGATTGGCTACTCTTAATTGCCCCTAGGTCTGAATGAATGTGTGTGCACGGTCTTCTGAGATGCTCTGAGTATTCCCGGGGTAGGCTCTGGATCCAGTGGAACACTGACCAGGATAAAAATGGTTACTGGGAGTGAATGAAGACTTACACACATGCTCTACCTTCTGGCAACATACCAAGTCCACAAATTTCATTTTGCCACAGGGCATTGACCAATATAAAAGGCTCAAACTCTTGAGGATCTTCAGATAAAAATGGCTGCTGAAAGGCTCATAGTTTGTTCCTGAGCATGAGGATTTTCTCAATGAAAAAACATGAACCACACTTGGCAGGGAATTGGCGACTTGGCAATCCAAATGGTGGGTCTTTTACCTCTCACTGTCAATATTTAGTTCCTCAGTAGGCTGTAGCTTATGTAGCTGGCTAATTGCTAGGCAGTTTCAAGCCTGCCATAAAGCTCACAATCCTATTTATTAAACAAGTGGCTATGCTTTTAATGTGTTTAGTTGCCCCACTCAGGGCCTGTCTCACACTGGCAAGCATATGAGAAATAAGATGTGAAGAAATAAAATCAAGACAACTGCAAACCTATCTTCACTGATACCAGTGCCATTTTAAAATCACTGTTTTTCCAGGAAAAGCGTGTTTACTTTCTCTCTCTCTCTTGCCCTTTGAGGCTAAAAGTAAGCTATATATAATGTTGTTCCCACTTGATATTAGATAATGAATATCAATCTCAGTATTTTAATGAAACACGAATATTTAGAAATCTCTATCTGAATGTAGGCGTATGCTCAAATTGCTGATATTGCGTTGGAGGCATAAAGAATATCACCTGCGCCTCAGCATTTGATGGATTTTCACTGTTAATGTTTCAATTTTTATAATGACATTTAAACAGTACGTGCCTCTGTCACTGTGAAAAAGAAATGTAATTATCCCTGCTATAAATGGTCGCCTATATCCATTTTGAATCACCTTGCAGAAAAAGGTAAATTTAATTAAGAAAAGTATAAACCAAGATCAAATGCATTTAAAACAAAATGTGAGTTTGACATAACTGTTGGTGGTGGCAGTGAAGCAACTCATTTTGATGAGATATTTGAGATATTAATATAAATGAAACAACAAAAGAAAGTGGAACAAAAGAAGCACATAAAGACAATCCAGTTTTGTAGAATATTGTAACACTAAACACATCTAGCTTGTCTATGAACAGTATAAAAAAATAGAAGTACATCTGGACTGTTACTTAAAAAATGAATAGAACTGCATCTATTAAATTGTCTATCACTCACCTGCTCCTCTGACAAATATTCATTAATCATTGATGTGGTTGGTCGGAGACTGTGATACAACTCAGGAGGGAATGGGAATGCTGGAGCCCACAGAATTGTGGGTAATGAAATCTGTGGCTGGAGAGTTAATTAGTGGAGTTGACCCCATCATCTAGTGAATGGTTAGATACACCAGCAGTGACAGAGTCACAGAGCGCTGCCAGAGACAAGCTCTACAAGACTGACATCATCAGTGTCCAAAAATAAAAGCTGTACAGGACTCAGAGAGCTCGATGCCTGATTGCTACAGCTAGTGACTAGTACTGTGGTAGACTAGTACTTTCTTTCATAAAGCAGAGTTTTGTTCTGTACTGCCTCTCAAAAAATAAGGACACATTTATCATTAGAAAGCAGCAATTCAGTGTATAAAAAGAAATACACAGAACAATAAAAATAACAACTACAGAATACTTCAGTAATCAATATTGCAGAAAATGTGTGAAAACGGTTTCATGTTGATGACAGACATTTTTGCAGACCACATGCCAAACTTTTGACCATCAATCGATTTGAGTTCATTTATGTTTTACAGTGATTTTGATGAGTTTTAAGTGGTAAATCTATACGTAAGAATAAAATAATTATACACAAATCTATATGTGTATGTCACATTTTTAGATTGTACAGTATACAGGTAGATAACAGACATACTTTTGGTCCTCTTCAAATTACTATGGACCTGTATCTGGTGTATTGTCTTTTTAATTGACATTAAGTGACAATATGAATCCTCGTTCACACTGCACCGACAGACGCCGACCAACACCAACACACACATTTGTCGGGTTTTGTCAGATCAGTGTGTTAACTCTGTTGGTGTCTGTTGCGGTTGGTCGGCATTTGTTTTCACTGACTGAACATGTTCAATCGGCGTTTGGCAGGTCGTGGAACATCTGAGCAGTGTGGTATGATTTTCCAACAAACTCTGACATAATCTGACCTGGGCACGACCCGTTGCCATGACGATGAGGCAAGCATCCCTGAAAGCTCCATAGAAATGAAAGCCTGTGCGCTAGGTGTTAGGCATGTTAAATCGTTGTTGTGGGTAAAATGGCAGATTTCTGGATGAATCAGAAAAAAGAGGAGTTAGTGGATCTCTGGGCATCTCTAAAATTTGTAGTTTGCCTCTGAATGATTGGTGTCACCATCTGAAGTAGATGTTTAAACTGCTTGGGGGCAAACTGAGCAAAATTTTGAAAGCTCCGCACATCCTCTGTCTGCAGTTCTCTGCATAAATTTACGTAAGCACCCCGTCTCTCTGTCGCAACACCCAAGGCTTCACCCTTCGTCTTTTCAGGCGAAGAACGACATGTAAAAGCACCAGTAATAGTAAAATTTTGACGGTGATAAAAGGATCATCCATTTTTATACCAGTCTGACTATCTGTAAGAAGGTTTTTTGGTGTCTCTTGGAGCAGTGTGTACATGACAGTTGTGTTTCTCAACATTCTAACTCCAACACCAAACTTTTAAAAGTTGGTGATTGTCGGTGCTGGTCGGCGTCTGTCAGTGCAGTGTGAACTGTTGTATAACTATTTATGTGAAGTATTAATTAGAAGTGAGAATTAGAATTACTCAGAATTACTCAGTACTGTGCAAACATCTTAGACACGTAAAGAAATGTTGTAAAGATCTTTCAAAATTGAATATCTCCTATAAGTAAATAATAAACTAATCAATAGGCAATATATGGTGTGACAAACCTTTGCTTTTTAAAAATTCATCAGTAGTCTCGTGTATATTTTGTGCAGTTTTATAAGGCTGGTAAATTTTTCTATGCATCTTGGAGAATCAGCCACAGACTGTAACAGGTCACACTTGCTTCTGTTTCTGAAAAGTGATGTCTTATATAATATGTTGCTTTCTTTACTGACATACAAACATTTCTTCTGTACCATTTATTTTTTTTATTGGAAAAGTAATGTTTGGAAATCTAAAATGTTGTGGAACTCATGCATTAATGCAGAAGTCATAAACATTAAAAAATTATATATATATATATATATATATATATATATATATATATATATATATATATATATATATTTTTTTTTTTTTTTTTTTGTGTGTGTGTGTGTGTAAATGTTTTTGTCTCAGATATACACACACAAACCAGAATGTAAAGCATTACATATGTAACCTATTATAACCGATTTACTATACCTAGGTTATGAAGCACAGCTCATGAAGGACTTCCATCCAAAATGTCATAAAGTATATATAAGTGTATATGCTTAGGTCAACCATAAAAGTATAACACTATAATAACTATTGTTTATGGTATACATGTTGTTTCCTGTCAGGAGACCAATGAAGTGCCATACTGAATCACATTGTTTACACGCTTGGGGCACTGGAGAAGGTTTTATTCTCTTTTTCTCCCCTCAAATCTTTTGTCTTTCATGAGGTTTACAGTCAAAATGAGACCAGCAATAATTATTTCAGTTCATCACGGGTCTGCGATGGCTGATCTTTTTTTATAGGCTTAATATAATTTACAGGCCTTGGAGCACACCCACAGGTGGCATACATTAGATCTTGACTGTTGCAATCAAGTGCAGTGACATGTTTTGATTTAACAAGCTGTGGGAGGCCGGCGGGGCGAAGAGAAAGAGAGAGCCAGTGAGGGAGAAATAAAAAAAAAAAAAGCGCCCATGGAAAGCTTGAGGAACAGCCGCTGTCAGAGCTCCCAGTGGAGCAGTTTGTGAGAAACGTCTACTGAGCGTAACATCACGGTTAACATGTACTCGGAAATTAACAGTGCAACAGTGAAAGAGGGTTTTTTTCCCCCCAAAACTGTCAGAATTTTTTTGGATTGGTTTAATATACCTGTAGCAATTCATGAGCATTTCATGTCTTACCAATAGCAGCACTGAGCCTAATTCATGGCACATATGTGAAATGTAAAAAAATTAAACTCCTTGTTTTCATACATTACCCACCCTGAGGCATTACTTAGTTTCTAGAGTTCCCAGCTGCTATTAGTTATAGCAAGTAGAACTTAAAAAATTGCACATAACAACACTGTCTTGTCTCGGGAGGACTCATAGTTGATATAAGTGTAAAAAAAAAATCCAGGGGAAATAATCGGCACACCACTTCATGCATATTTTAAATAGATATTTTTCCAGGAAAAACCTTAAAATCTATTTCACATGGAAAAGAAAGCTAACTTTAACTTACCCTGGATAGGAAAAAAACATATGTACACCTGCTCCTTCATACAGTTATCCAATCAGTCAATCATGTGGCAGCAGTGCAATGCATAAAATAATACAGCTACAGGTCAAGAGCTTCAGTTAATGCTCACATCAAACATCAGAATGGGGGAAAATGTGATTTCAGTGACTAGTGGCATAGTTGTTGGTGCCAGATGGGCTGGTTTGAATATTTCAGAAACGGCTGATCTCCTGGGATTTTCAGACTCAACAGTCTCTAGAGTTTACACAGAACAGTTCAAAAAAAAAAAAAAAACATCTGTTGAGTGACAGTTCCATGGGTGGAAACACTGTGTTAATCAGAGAGGTTACACCAGAACGGTAGGCTGGTTTGAGCTGACAAGAAGGCCACAGTAACCCGAATAACCACTCTTTACAATCATGGTGAACATAAACCATAAATCCTTCTCAAAAGCATTTAAGACAATGAAAAATATATATCCAGTGGCAGCCATTTCATGGAAATGTATCAGACTCTTCTGTCTTTGATCGAGCAAGCATAGCCAATCCAAACCCATAAAAAAATATACAAACTCTAACCCACCCTCAACCCTAACCTTAGCTTCTGTATCTTTTCATGCAATCTGAGTCATGCAAAAACAAATATGTTAATGTGAAATCATGTTAAATCAAAATACAGCTCTGTGTGTGTGTGTGTGTGTGTGTGTGTGTGCGTAATGTCTTTAAGGCCATATGTTCTTTTTCTTGTCTCAGTCCAAAGCACTACACACTTGATATACACTCTCTCTCCACCGCCCAGACAAACATATCGATCCTGAGCCGTTTGTCTGAGAGAGAGAGATTATTAAGACATGCTTTTCCGGGGATGACAGATCCTTCAAGTGCTTATTTCAAGCCGTTTAGTCCTTCTATGTTAACTCGTGTCTGAAAATAGTGTCAATAAGTCAGGAGAGATGACACTGGCATGACTGTGAAAAGGTTGTGCTGGTATCAGCAAGAGTCATGTGACCAGTAAAAGGAGTATATAGCTGTTTAGCAATATATTTCTATTATAACTGTCATAGCTGTCATAGCTAAACCTGCCAGAGTCCCTACTTGCATTGTGATCATAATGTACACCACTGTAGGATAAGTAGCATCTGTTTTCTCACTCTCTCCTCTTTCTCTGTGCTATGCTTGTACTCCTGCTGCCTATGTGATGCCAGTGTACTAAATAGTACTATTAGTACTGTTTGTGTATATTCTTAATCTGTATTGTAATGATTTATAATCCCCTATTCGGTAGAAGAGGATGGGTTCAGTTTTGGGTCTGGTTCCTTTAAAGGTTTCTTCCTCACGTGTTCTCAGGGAGTTTTTCCTTGCCACTGTCAACTTTGACTTGCTCATTAGGAATCTTAATCTAGATCTAGATTTCCTTCGTGACAAGGTCTATTGTTAAAAGTGCTACACAACTGAAATTGAATTGGAATTGAATGTAATTCAGTTTATGAATGCGAAAAATCTGTTTTAACACAAATATACAAGCCTGTAGTATCATTTCTAAAAGGCATGAAGAAAGTTTGACATGTAAAATCACCTATACACATATTTTAAATTTTTCTCAAATATAGTCACTCAGCCATGCCCTAATTTTTTGACCTAATTTAGCTTGTTTTGAGCTACGAGGCTAATATAGATAACGATTCAGTAGCAGTAGTAAAACAGTTAGCATTGTGGATTGTCATTACACATGCACCTCAAATAATATTGTTTGCCGAAGTAGTATTATTTGTACATGAAGAATTTCATAAAATAGCCACATAGCCAGAAATGTATTTAAAATATTGAGTATGTTAACCAAATCAAATGATTTTAGAATAAAAATGGCCACCACTACAGTTTCAGCTGTGCATTCTAAAGTGGATAGTTTCAGGTTTAAAATCTGATTTGGTAAGCCACATTTGAAGCTCTTGATATAAAATAACTGAAATATAAAATATATATAAATTAATGTACTAGGGTTCAAATCAGTAAATCCATTACACAATTGTTCTGTCCATATAATGCCCTAATCTTATGCCTGTTATGTTGCTTAGCAACTAAAGCTTACTATTAACCAACTACATCACATGGCAGAAGAATGATTTATTGTGACTATTATTAATAATAAATTAAATCATTTATTGGACACTGGAGTTTATCATATTGTTTTTGTTGCCATATTATAGAAAGCAATTAGGCATAAGAGGGTGTATATTACAGTGATTTTCTCACAAGGCACGACGTGAAAGCAATGTGTGATACAGCTGCAGAAACCACACAGACATCTAAAAATCAAAACACCTGAAATGGTTTATGATGAGCATATGATGACTTCATTGAGCAGATTTACATGATGCATATTGGTCATAAGCACTCCTTAATTGCCTGTTATTCTTGGAGAACCACCACAAAACTGAAGAAGGAACAATTGGTCACCAAACATTGAGTTGAGTCCATTTGATGGAAGTTGAATATTTATAAAGTTGATTTTTCCTAAAACATTCATCTGAATCTCCGTGCTGCTTAGAGAGTGAATTGCAATCGCAAGAAATAAAAAGTCACTGACAAGCTTTCTTGTACCCCCCAACCAATCCCACCGCATTAGTTAGAGCTTAGTTTGCTTCATGGATTGACTTTCAGGAAAGAGGGATGAAGCTGGCTAGATCTCTAATTTCAGAATCAGAAAACTCAGTTTAATATTTAATCTATCATTAAAACTATATGATTATACCAAAAATGGCAAACTGCATCTTTAAGTCTTGGGTAACTAGGAGTATTTCTGAGTCAGCAGGGATTTAGACAGACTATACACGCTGTTGTCAGAGAGGAAATCCAGCCAGAGTGGAATGAGAGAAGAACTCCCCACTCTTACAAAAAAAAAAAAAAAACAAGAACAGACAATGTGAAGAGTTCAACCTGTCCATTTCCTGTGAGACGGCATCATTGTGAGGGTGAGGGAGACATAGATCTGGCATTTGATGAGCAGCAGCTTCCTCACTAAATCCTCTCACCTCCTCCAGAGTTCAGCCGATGGCCCTTCGTCTCCACTGTTTCCTGGTACACTCAGCCTTATTACTGCTGCTCCCTCTGACTCTACTGCACAGTGATGTGAATGTTGTGGAAATAACATTATACAATCCTTATGAAGGAGGAAAATTGATACTGAAGTATTTTCATGATTTGTGCTTTCTACGTTCGTCTTGCTTGCTGGAGTTCCGGCTTCAGATTTTTACGGACTGACAGAGTGGATTTAGGAGCATACCACCCTCTCAGTCTCAGGAAAATACAAATAGTGTTATGTGTGGTCCAGTATGGAAATCACACTTGTAAATACAGACTGTTGAATGTTTTGTCCTGTTCTATAATTCTATAATAATAGAGAAAGGCCTGATGTTATACTTAAACCTTTAATGGATTAGCATGAAGACACACACAAGAGGATTACTCTGTATTACAGATTATCCAAGAATACTTGCAAAGCCCCTTTTAGCAAGCTGAAGACTTCAAACTGTATGCTTTATCATACATACATAAATACAAATGGAAGAAAATACCTATTTTATACTGTATATACATAATGTATATAACAGTATGTATACATGTATGTATATAACAGTATAATAATAGTTAGAGAAACCTGAAGGACAAGTTGCTGCCTCACCGTAATGTCAATGTAATGAATGTAAACATGCCAGACTATTTCAAAACAGAAATGCATCACACAAGTAGGACATTTGTTCTGGATGGAAATATTGGATACCACATCTGCAAAGAAGTGAGGAACCTCTCGCTTTCTCTTACTGATTGCTCTGGTTAAGTGAATAAATGCAGATTTTGCAGCAGACCAGTGAAATGTAGCACACCAGTGAAATATTTATGAAATTATGAAATTATGAAATTAATGTCGACCATTAATTTAGAAAATGTAAAAGAAAATTTCAGAAATTTAGAAATATTATATCTATATTTTTCAAATATATATTTATGACTGATAAAAGAATGTCCTTGTGAAAAAAAAGCTAAAACTGTAACCTGAAATATTATGTGTTTGCCTCAGTTCCTCCAAGAAATATGAACAAATAGTTCTGAAAATACATTTACACTGAGTTGCTGAATGATTGGTACATGTGCCTTGTTTTTAGGTACACTCACCACTCTGAAGTAAAATTAGTGTAGTCCATTGTTATTGTTCTTCTGCCCTGTCCATCAGTAGACAGGGAGCACCACTAAGCATGACCATCACAGCAGTCATGGTAGTATTACAGACATAATGTTTCTCTCATTATGATCTGAGAGTAACAAGATGAAATAATATTGATTAGAAATGACTTGTGTTTTTAAATCTAAAGCAAAAAGATGATGATAGCTGCTCTGTCCATTTCCTCAATCCTTTATTTCCCTTCTCACCTGTGCACACCTGCTATCAGGAGGATCTCCAACTATAGGAATGGTCTAAGAGGTTTGATTTTTGTTTATAGTGCTCATAACTTTGATGAAGATATGATATACAGAATATTCTACAATATGAATTATATTTGCATTGCTGTACAATGACCTGTCTCATTCGGGACTCGGGGACATTGCTAAGTAATGAACAGAACATCTGCTTTGATTTGTTTTGCCTTTTATTGTCCTTAGGGCCACTATATCTATTTGTCTTTTGTGGAGTGAGACAGATATGAGTTTTTTAGGTTGTGCTGATGTACACAGAGTTAAAGAAAAAGTTCACCCTGAAAAACATTAAACATGTTTATAAAGGAATATTTGTAATGATTTTAGCAATTCTGGTGCTTATTTGTCAGTTGATGCTGTATTTGTTGTTGTGGGAAATTAGCAGTCATGTACAATGCTGCCATCACTGGGCTATATTGCTAGTGCAGTTACAACGGTGTTTGATAAGGAAAAAATATCAATAATCTCAAACTGTCAGGTTTCACTGTCCGAAAAACAAAAGAGCAAGAGTATGTTTTTCTTACTCACCATTTTCTAGCAACAGTCAATGTCGTATTAATGAGAAATCCAACATAGTAGTATAGACAACAAACACTGGACTCCAAGTTCCAGAATGCAATGCAGTTAAATAATGCAGTTGTGCTGAGTTAAAGCAGAGGCTCGGCTTGGCTTGTTAGCAATCTACGTCATGATGAGCACTGTGGCAGTGACAGCAGTATTAGCATGATGGTTGAAGCTGTTTGAGCAGAGTGAGAGAGCTGGACAGTCTGAAGGACTAAAGCATCACTGCATAGTTCTCTTCAGTTAGAGATGAATTCCTAATCGCACCATTATTATCAGGTAGTCAAAAGGCATTGTGGGTAATGTAAGAAACTGTTCATCAAACTGAAAATAGATGTCTCTGAGAGAAGTTTCAAACCAAAAAGTCATTCTTTTGCATAATTGAAGCTGACATTTTGATTATAAATATTGATATGCAAGCTAAAGGATTTGTCCTTTAAATGAAGGCCTATGTATGACCGACAAGACACTTTACACCTTAGTTTTCCTTCACTGCTTCATCCTCCGAGACCACTAGAGCCTGAATCCACCCTATACACTGCTCCATCTGCCTTGCTGACCTTGCTTGTCAAAGCTATCACTTGTACCACTACTGGCGCTGTAGCCTTTCTAAGCCAGATGATGCATTTTGCACAGCACATTTGAAAAGTAATAATGGTATTAAAGGCATCAGAGAGTCAAGGTGTTTCTGCTTGCTGAGCAAGAGCTGTCCAGTTGATGGCAGTTTCTCCTGGACTGGTTTCTATTTCGGGACCTGTCACTCCTATCTGTGGTAGACAGATGTGTTCTAAAGCAGAGCAATAAGGGCCAACATGTGCCCTTACACCCACCAAACCAAGATGATCCAGTCAACTGACACAACCTGCCTGCAGAGCAAGCACTTCCGTGTGGGCAGTAAAGTGATTTCAGGACTGGAAGCTCACTTCAGTTGATTACTCCGCAGATGCCATAGGGATTCTGCGCTAAGCTCTTGATCTCAGCCTTCACTGACTCACTCGAGTTAATGGACGATTGAGTGGTTTCATGAATAAATGTAGCAGTAGATTTGGGACAGTTGGGAGCAGCGTCTCCAAAGAATGTCCACATTTCAGTTCTTAATTAATGTTCCTTTCTTTTTTAAAAACACCAAAACTTGCTTTTACAGTAGTTATTTATTATTATATAAGCATACATTTCTTGTCTCGGTGAATAGAATTTTATGGGGATATATGGAGAACAGTCAAGGGATTAACAGTAGTGTACTTCAGTAATGTACTTAAATATAGACATAAAAAGTTTAGTTTCCAAAGAAACAGCAGCCTTGTGAAGCTCTAACCAGGGAAACTTTTTGATGTTGTAGATTATCATGATACACTCTATGTACTCCTTCTTTTTTTCCCTAATTTTTATATAATTTTTCGTTGTTTATAGTGAGGATCATGCCTTCAAGGCATGGTTTGGCAAAAAATGTACACAATGTTCCCCTTACAACAAATCTATTTGATCAGCAAGGATATGTTTAGAGTTTGAAGTTTGCCTCTTTAGTTTTACACCAGAGCTTAAAGGCTAACAGCTAAGAAGTCCTGATAGCTAAACATATCACTCTGACAAGCTAAACTTGGTAACATTTCAGAGTTCACCATCATGCCTTTTTCCTTTTTCCATTCCCAAAGTTTAAGGTGGAATGGTAGCAGAAAGCAGCTGTGTGGATCAAATTTGGTTTCACTCTGAATTCAAGTGTATAATTATGGACTATATCTGTTAATTCACAATTTTTTAAAAATGAGATTATTTTGCTTACTGCAGTTTGAAGCCATTTGGGCATTTATTTTAAGTCAGGCTTTTATTTCATGTCCAGTGTAAAACTAATGAATCAAATAGACACTAAACATGTCTGTTCAGCTATATTTGGTGTAAGGGGAAAATGGTAACACATTATAACAGCAGTACATGAATAATCATGCACTAATACCTGAATTAATACTTAAATATGAGCTAATGATGAGTTAAGGCATGTACTAATCATGAACTAATGAAGAGCTCTTTATTAGTTAGTGATTAGTACATACCTTAACTCATCATTAGTTCATATTTAAGTAAGTATTAATTCAGGTATTAGTGCATGATTATTCATGTACTGTTATTGTAAAATGTTGCCAGGACAATTGTGTAATCAATAATTTAGATCATGATTCCTTTATCCAAATGACACTATAAAAACATGATGTATATAAGAGAGAGAGACCAAAGAAGTATTTCTATGGGTTTGGTGTACACAGTAATAGCGAGTGGAAAATGAGAGGTGACATGCACCTGCGGTATCCCTCATGGGCCTTCACTTTAGATCAGTGTCTGTGCAGCAGTTGACCTTTGACCCAGATTTTGGAGCCATTCATTCAGCGTCACTGCTGGTGCCTACATGTGAACACAGGTGTTCAGGACAGATTGATGATGCAACATCACTGTGACACACCGAACATTATGGCTGTGTTACCTCAGAATAAAATCATATAAAATATCATCATTTTATAACATGTTTAAATATAATAATGTAAAACATGTAATTTTCCTAAAATACAATGTCTTTAAGTTCATATATGGAATAGAAAGAAATCATTGACATTTTATGTCTGTGTATATACATTTGTTAGCCAGTTAGCTAACATGAGCTAACCTGAGAGGATTTTTTTATTACGTTCTCAGGTGCTCATAATATGCACTGCTAATGCTAGTTGACTCACAAGTCATAAATGTTCAATGCTAAGTAGCTAGCTGGCTAACCTAAATAACCTGAGCTGATTTTTGAGTGGATATTTGAGCTAACCTGACAGGATTTTTGAGGATTTTTGCTGACTCACATAGTTAACCCGGCTAAATTTTCTGAGAGGTCATGTTCATAAATGTTCATTGCCTACTAGCTAGTTGGCTAAGTGAAGCTAACCTGACAGGACTTTTGCAGATATTTTAATACATGTTTATAAGTGTCCTTAATCTTCACTGCTAATTCTATCTTGCTGATTCATGTGAGTCATCGCTAACCTGACTAGATTTCTGAGAGGATTCTATTTCTGAGAGAAGTCTATTCATAATTGTTCATCGCTAAACAGCTGGCTGGAAAAACCTGAAAGGATTTTTAGGTGAATTTTTAAGATGCTAAGATTTAAGATTTATTTTTTTAAGGTGTTTTTTTTCTCATTAATGTTAGCTTGCTAATTCACATAGCTAAACGATTTTCTGAGAATTTTTTTAAAATCATATTTATAGATGTTTGCTGCTAACGAGTGAGCTGGCTAAACTAAGTTAAGCTGACAGGATTCTTAGAGAACTACTCAGAAATATCTGATGATTGTGTTAGTTGAGTTCATACCCTTAACACGCCCATCTGTCTCACTGAGATATGTCCACAGGTCTGCGGTGTGTAGACTCCCTCTTCTGTTAAACCTTTCACAGTGCTTCTGGGTGGAAGGAAACACAGCCATTATGTAGTCAAAAGGCAGCCTAGCTGAGCATTCATTCTCATTTATTAATTATGTACTTCTGCCAACCTCCTGGGCACTAGCCATTAGCCCAGATGTGGGCAGTCCTGCACAGAAATTTTCAGTAATCCCTGATCACCCGGGACCGCCATTAAATACTCAGCCAAAGAGTGCACTTATGATCCCACTGATGTTAACAGCTAAAGGCTAAAGAGAGCATCAGGGACACAAAGAGAGAAAATATATTTTACTTCCTGAAAAATGTCATTCTATCGACCTTTATAGTTTCAAAAAACAGCAGATCCATTCTGAACTCGTACTTGTACCGATAAGCCAAAGTTATAAACACGCAATGTTTCTCTCCATGTTTCAGCGTTGTTCACGAGGCGTTAATTGTTCCAGTCTTATTAAAACTAATTCCCCAAATCACATAACCATCTTCCTTTGCCCTCGGCCACTTTTCTCAACTCTCTTAACGCCAATTGAAAAGGATTGAACGAGAGGAAAGGAGACGAGTGGAAGGTAAAAATCTTTAATTGCTTGCCTCTTCTATAAT
Source organism: Pangasianodon hypophthalmus (assembly GCF_027358585.1). Taxonomy (NCBI): domain Eukaryota; kingdom Metazoa; phylum Chordata; class Actinopteri; order Siluriformes; family Pangasiidae; genus Pangasianodon; species Pangasianodon hypophthalmus. Next base: position 18,459,817 of record NC_069723.1, on the reverse strand, counting down.
CGCTCATCGCAAACAAAGCTGTATTAATCTGAAATACACCCCTGCTAATTCACATCTATTTCAGCTGATGCTGACTGTCACAAATAAACATCGTAAGTAATATTCAGGCCTTTCCACTGTGAAATAAATGTCATCAGTACATCAAGCATTCACGAAATGTCAGGTTGTAGTTGCTACTCCCTAATTATCACAGTGTTTGCGGGCGTTAATTAACATTTTTGCTTCAATGTGAGTAGATTTTAATTAAGCAGGTAATTTGTGGAGTTAACAGGAAATTAATTCAGTTAATTCCCTTTAATTCTCAGTCAACTTTTCATCAATGTCAATTTAAGTTTAATTCAGTTCATCTCAGTTTAAATTCCGGTTTTAAGTCAGAGAACATTTCTGTCAGATGTCACCATTCATACCCAGGCTTAATTACTTTATTATTAACACGCTAGTCACGTTTGTTCTCTATTTAGTGATAGCACCCAGTTTGTGAATAAAGTCCATCAGATCTCAGGAAACCTCAAGTCTGTCTTTTTCATGGTCTCACAATAGCATTTTTATTACAATTAATATGAGCCAATTTATGAAAAGTTGTTATGGAAACATTTACATTTACATTCTTATCCAGAGCAACTTATAAAAGTGCTTTTTGTAGTCTCTATCAATAAATACATTCTGATCCTAGTTCCAAAAACTCTGTTGAGGAGGTAATATAATAACAAGCACTCAGACAATAAAAGTTTCTTTTCTTTTTTTAAGTGCTAATTTAAGTATTTTAGGAAGAGGTAAGTCTTTAGACGTCGTTTGAAGACTGCCAGTGACTCACCTGTTCAGACGTCTGGGGAAAGTTCATTCCACCACCTAGGTGCCAGAACAGAGATGATTCTCAATGCGTCTCTTCCTTGTACCCTGAGAGATGGTGGGACCAGTCAAGCAGTGCTAGAGGATCAGAGGGAGCATGGTGCAGTGCGGGATTTGAGAATGACATTAGAGGATGACATCCAACCAAAAAATCAGTGACCAAGAAAAGAGGGGATTAGTCAGAGAAGCAAACAAGTGGGGTTTTCTCAACTGAGAAGGTACTTGTGCACTGGCTTTAACGTGGGTGGCAAGGTGGCGGACCAACTGTGGTATGTTTTTTTTTCTTAATTATGAAATAGTTATGAAATTGAGTAAGTCTGAAACCACAACCACACCTTGATGTGACCATGTCTCAAGCATGATAGATGCTTGAGATACACTGAGTCGGGTCATGGTTGGTCCAAAACTTAAATGCTGTACAAGCATAAGATGGTTTCCAGATTCCGAATACTGTAAAAAACACAAATGTGGTCGCTCACAATTAGTCCACTTTTGGTCCACTAAACATGCCACACTGCAACAACTAACCTCCATGTGCCCAGATAAATCTGACCCAGAATCGTATACTATCTGGGTTGGGGAAAGTGAGCATTGACGATCGAAAGATGTTTTGTTCCCATTGAGAAACATGCTTTAAACATTACAAAGTGTGCCTTTAAATTGGCCCATAAAAGCTATTACTGGTCCATTTTAAGTCTGTGCTGGTCTTCCTTGATCATCTTTTTAGGTCCATATTGAGGTTTTAACATCATGTTTTTGACCACAACAGCCTTTTTTTTTTAATTCTTAAAGACATATTAAATACCTTCTGTATAAATTAAACATAAACATCCCATGATCCTATGGCAAAAATGTTTTTAATGTCATTATGCTAGGAACTATATATATATATATGTGTATGTTATTATTATTTTTTAAGTTTAAATTGTCTGTATTTTCATGGCTTTAAAAATAAAGTCATTAAAGTGTCCTTAACTGGGATCATCTTTTCTTATCTTTTTAAATATATTAATTCATACACTCATTATGGATGTGATTTTTCACTCATTTTTAAACTAGACCTCTTAAAATTGTTCGAAGAATCTTTGAAAGTACACACATGATCATATATTTATGTCTCTGTAGGTTGGCCTCAGTTTCATGAAAACTGGTGTGTGTGTGTGTGTGTTAAAACACTAATGAATCAAACTTATAGTTGTTATTATTAAAGTTGTGTCCATTTATTTTATCATTATGTTTATTACTGACTAAAGAAATAAGCCCTAGGTGTAAGGAAAAAGTGTGTGTGTGTGTTTACTGTGTGTTAATGCGTGTCAGTGAGTGTGTGTAAAAGGCTACACTCTGGGTCGAATGTGCTCATTATGGCACTTGCCTGGCAAGCTGAACTGACCATTGTCCTCTAGCCCACCTGCAACACACTGCCCTCTTTCCTCACACTGCCCTGCCTCCCTGCTAATGATGCCCACAGCTCGGCATTCTGGGAGAGCCGAGCGCTGCCTCGCCTCCCATCAGTATCATGTCATCTTCTTTTAATGAGTTGTTTCAGCACTGTTAGAGGAAGCCACACGGTCCTGCTCTGACACCTTCTCCAGAGGTCCAGGTGAAAACAATCTAACAGGCGCTGCCAAGTGTCATCTGAATCTACATTCATTGTAACTTCACCAACTGTTTGTGTAATCAAGGCTTTGCCATAATGAAGCTGTGCTAAATCACCCTATTAGCACTGTTCCCAATACGGCAGGGTCCAAAAGTCTGCTTTTGTGTCTACTACCAGCTCTTTCTATTCCGTCAATTATCAGAAACAAATACATAATTGTACGTGGCTGACCTTTGTTAAAAAAAGTTTACATTATTTAAAACTGAGACAAATTAATTTTTAAATTTTTATTATGTTTTACAGATATGAAACCATCCAGGCATTGTCAGGTTGTCAGGACACATCCTCTCATATATATATATATATATATATATATATATATATATATATATATATATATATATATATATATATATATATAAAAGAACACGCAGGTTTATCCTTATATTAGTAAACAATGCCAGAATCCTGAAGGCGGATTTGAGACTGTAATATTTGACAATATCATTAAGCTGCATTATTTTCCTAAAATGATTTCCTTGGTATTGATGCACTCTGTTAAAAACGGTTATATTTAGAACTCTCTGTTTGTCCCTCCGGGGGAACCTTTAAGGCTCTTACAGACCTTTAATCCTACAACAAAATGGTTTCGTATCAGAAAGTAGAACACCTTTAGAAAGCCAAGAGCTATCCAAAGAACCCTTGAAGAGCCATTTTTTTCTTAATTCTTGGAAAGTGCCAGATAGCACTCTGAAGCTATTTTCAGGTTGTTTCTCTGAAAAAAAAAAACAAAAAAAACAACAACAACAACTGACATCTAGTTCCATTAAAACTTCTTCCAATTGTCCATCTATGTAGAAATCTGTAACTAAGGGTTTCCCTTTTTTTTAAGGAAAAGCTCCTATTTCTAATTTGAATATGTGAATTTGAAATGTCCTACAGACTCCACCCCCTTCCCTTGATATACAGGTTTAATAACAGACAATAATAAACTTTCACATAGCCCCTCATTGCATATTGGAACCTGATAGTTTCTTATATTTTACTTTCACAACAACACTTTCTTGTCAAAGATTCAGAACTAAGGTCTTTCAATGAAATTTTCATCTCCTTGTTTCTTAAGATTTGACAATTTACTGCATTTTGAGCAATTTGTGCCTTTAAACTATCTTTCCTTTTAGAAAGGTAGAACTATTAACTATCTAAAGAACCCTTGAGGAACACATTTTCTATACTCTTAGAATAAAACAAAACAAAGCAAAAAAAATTCCCTGGCATCTAGCACCTTAAGGGGTTCTTCCATTTGTTCCTCTATGTAGAACCATATAACTGAGGGTTGTGTCAAAGGTGTCAAGGAAATGCAACAGTAATCTAGAACCAGTATTAGTCTGTAGAACCTTTGAGGGAACCCTTGAACCCTATTTTCTATGAGTGTATGAGCGTGCCAGTGCTGTGTTACAGGTGAATTTTGGCCACAGATGCTTGATGGCGGCTGATGGTGGCCTCGGGCTTGGAGTGCTTGTCTCAGTGTTGTTCCTTTAAGAACTTTGTGCTTGGATTGGATTCTGCCTCAGCTGTAACACACTTTGGATAAAATGTCTGCCAAATGAATAAATAGTAATGTAAATGATAATGGTAAAGCTAAATCATTATACTCCATCAAAATCTTCGTCACATGCTTCCTTCCTCCCCGACTCTGACTGCTATCATGGCCGAAACCTTGTCTAGGAGATAAAACAGATTCATTACAGTGTGTTCTAATTAGTACAAAGCCTATTCGTCCCCTCCTCTCTGTACAAAACAAACGCTGTCTTCCAGTGACTTTCAGCAGACTGACTCCTGACAAAGGCATGAACATTTAATTTCACACACTCCTTGACCATGTTGTCATCAGCTATTTAAGTGTAAAACTGTACACATTGAAGTGACATAGACTTCTGTCAGTTTCATTTACAATACCCCATACAAACCGAAAGCTTTCTGCAAAGTTTTGTCTCAAAACCTTGAAAGCTTGGGAGGAGAATATGGCTGCTTCTCAGAGAGGACCTTCACTCTATTGGCTAAATTCAATCCTGCATGAATATGTGATATCCTTGAGCGCCTTTGGAGGTTTATGAAGAAATGTAAAAAAAAAAAAAAAAAAGCATAAAGAAATAGAAAAGACCGTCCTTCATCATGAAGCAATAAAGCACAGGAGTTTTTGTTTTCCCCCGACAGCTTCAGACTCCAGGCAGAATGAAGGAGTTTAATAAGAGGTTCGCGCTTCAATATTGAAACATGCAGATTATATCAGGACCATGCAGATCAGTCGGAGACCATATGGATTTTTATTACAGGAACTTTAATTAACATTTAGCTCATCTGTGGCTTCATTAGTTCCCAGATGTCGCCGCAGATCCATGCAGAGCTCGCGGTAATGCTAGCGCTGTGTCCAGGTGTTGTATGATGCTGAAGATTTCCTGCGTCTGGAGGGGGTGATCTGGACATTCTGTGCAAGCTGAGTGTTATTCTATCATGGAACATGAATGTTATTTGTCTTTCCTTTTGTTTTATTCACAACCTACAGGTTTAAAATGGCACAAAACTCCAAAGAGGCTGAGTTTGTTTGTTCTATTCCATTATCTTGTAATTGCAAAATTATTGTTCTGTAGATAACAAGTTGATTTCTTGAGATTCTTGAGTTCATACTCCACTGCATGTTGTGTGTTGTTATACTTGACTGTATACTGCCTTGCTTTTGAACTTCTCGAATCTGTTTGGTCACATGGAACAAAGGTCCCTGGATGTTGTGTCTAATCTGAAAGTACTGAAGGGCTCAAATGACCATTAAGTTACATTGTCTAATACTTTTTCATGAAATATTAAGAGAAATTAATAAAACTGCCAAGGCCTGTACCACAGCGATGAGAAGTGACTACTCATGGCAAGTGGATCTTTGCACTGGCTGTAATTTACATTTACATTAACATTTATCCATTTAGCAGATGTTTTTTTCCAAAGCGACTTTTGACAAATGAGGATAAGTTCTAGCTGTGGACTTCATGTGCCTGATAGAGTTTTGCAGACACATCTGCATGCCCACCACATAGACACACATACACATACTGTACATCCAGCTCTTTTAAGTTCAGAAAAGTTGGGTTTTTTTCTACACAGATGCCCATCATGGGGACATCAGACCCATGCTGTTGTATCCTTTGAAGAGAAATGAGTTCAGCTCCTGCCCTATCGAGTGGAAGATGGAACGTCATATGCCATCAAAGGACGAGTTATGACAAAAGAACCTTTGGTTGCATGGAAGATTGGAAAGTCTGGCGTCAGCATGGTCTCTGTGGTATTTTTGTTCCAGGAACTGCAGCGAGGTCACGGGACGCTTCACGCTTCTGAGAGCCTCCTCAAGCAAACACAATTTAGCATGGTGTCAGGGTCTGGGGCACAAAGCTGGACGGATTAAAGGACTGTCATACTATGTCTCCTATGACAGGATAACAAGCTGAGTCCCCCAAAGGCCCCCAAGAGACACTGCTGCTTCAGGAATGATGGTGCATACACAGAAACACACATACACAAGGGTTTGTCATATTTCTATATAAATATTATAAATACAAAGGAAACACGAATGATGATATGATCATGTGTGACCTTTGGTCCATTTAAAAGGATGCTTTTATTCTGTTATTTCTAACATCATTCATTTAATTTAATGAATTTTATATATATATATATATATATATATATATATATATATATATATATATATATATACAATACATATTTAATTATTATTAAAACAGTATATTATTAACATACTAGTATTATTTGTATGTACATTAAAATGTATTTTAGTACCTATATCCCTCTAAGTGTTTATGTGTTATTGTCCTTAAGGAGAATAATGGAGAATAATGGAGCGTTGCTTAAGAAATTTAATTTGAGAAAATTTTATTAGCATAGAGCATCCTGGCCAACGTAGCTCTAACTATCTTCATCTTTACATTTCATTGATGCCGGAGATCCAATTACAGCTAGTCTAAGTTCCCAAAATAAAAGATAGATTGTAATTTTTATTGTACACCCTTCATTAAAACTGTCAGCAGATATTTTATGTCATAGCTGTCATCATTTCTGACTGGAAGCTATTATTTTCTTACATCAGAACAGCTCTGGCAATATAAAATCGAATCAAAGGTCCTCATAGTATATAACATTAGTATGTAACCATGACAACAAAAATATGTAATTTAAACTGATTCACTATTGTGCTGCTACATAAAAATAAGATGAATGAAAGACGTGGTTTGTGGAAAGGACTGATTTATAAACGGTACAGTGTGATTTAAATAAAAGTGACAAGAAGAGTGCAAGAAAACTCTTTCTAAGTTGTAACCATAACAACAACTACACTTTGATACAAATTGATTTGTGGGTTGTGAAGAAATAAAACATGACAGGCTGTGAAAAATACTCTACAACAGGGTAGTGTGATCCCACCCCAAAGGGTTGGAAAACTGTTACAAAGCGCTGACAATGGAGACTCCATCCATAAATGGTATGTAAATGTCTCCTTACAGAAAACTTTGATTATGTTTTCTTTGATAAATAACATGTTTAATCAATTTATTATTAGAATTACATGATGTGGTGCATCAGAAGGAAGATGCAGGACGATAGCCTAGGTACATTTAAAAATATATAAATATATACTATATATTTATGATTTCTTAAAGCTGAGATGTCAAAGTGCATCATAGGCTGAAACGTTATTTTGAGCAAAAAACAATTTTTCTTCTTTTTCGCTTACTTGCTGGAGTTCAGCCACAGTGACATCTGACAGGTTTTTGCATCTGACATGATTATGCTGATTTTAAGTAAAGTAGGATTTAAGTAAAGTGTTACTTAAACTGGTAAAGCTACAAAAGCTCATCTAGACCTCAACTGATCACCACTTTGCTGTCAGTAATAATTTTCAGTCAGATCACGGAGATAGACATATGTTATGTTCCACCGTAATGTAGCAGCTTAATATATAAAAACAAAGATTAATTTGAGTAAAATTGAGTGAAATTATTGTCATTGTTGAATTTAAACTTCCATGCTAGCTTTATAATAAAGGAAATTTTGTGGATATTTTGTAGTGGTGGATGTGTTCGTGGATTGAAAACATTTTTATTACAGATAAGCTTTGTACTAATTCACATGGTTCAAAAACCCCAAATTCTTCATAATTATCACCCACTTCCAGGATTATTATTGCCTTTCTGTGGCCTCGATCATGAAGTCAACTCTTGCTATTTGTGCTACTTAAGAGCAATTATTCATTCATTTATTCATCTTCCGTAACCACTTTATCCTAAGGGAATTTATCCAAACTAAGTTATCGCACCATTATCCACTGGTGAAATGCTGGTAGAAGGCAATGCAGCAGAATTTACATGCCAGAGTACTTCAGCTCTTAACAAATTAACGACAGCTAATTTCTACTCAACTCCTGCAATAATCTCATTCAGCGAGTACATATGGGTCTCGTTTAAACAAAGACAGATGGACAGTCATTAAATGGAGATCATTTCAGTTAGGCATCGCATAACCATGAGCACTGTGCACTCATTTCTGAGAAACAGATGACCCTGGAACTGCACCTCCCCACCCCCCCACCCCCACCCCATGACACCTTGTTAGCTTCAGAGATGCTAAAAAAGGAATGGTGCGAGAGAATGAGGGAAACCGGCTCTTGTTGTGCAGCACTGTTCCCGAAGGATGTGGGCAAGGGTGAAGAGGTTAATAAGATCGAGTTGTACCACTAAAAGTCTCCATGGAAACTGTCTTGGTGTCACAATCATGTGGTGATAAAGACATGTTTACATATTGTAAATTATGAGACAAGGCATGCCTTGTCTCACTTTGAGGAAAAAAACTACACAAAGAGTTTGTTCTTGTTAAATGATTACTTGTTAAACTGATGATCCTGTAAGAGATGCAGCTAAAAGAGGCGCTAAAGTATTAGTAACTAAAATGTCGAATGAATACTTTCATGGTCACATTTTCTAAGCGTGTTATTGTAAAGCACATAATTACTGTAAGGTATTTCTATAGTGTGTGAATGTGAAAGGGCAAGAAACAAACTGCTTTTTTAAACAACTGTGTAAGAGCTAGAGATTGAACTCAAACACTGAAGCACTCGAGAAAAAAAATGCAATCTGGAGTGAAGAAAGCCTCAAGTGACAATAGATTGAAAAAAAAAGCATCTTTCAGCTTTTTCTCACACATCTGCCACAAATGGTGAGTACTCTCAGTAGTATGAAATATTGGTAACCATTTTATTTAAATGTGATTCATAGAAAGGACAAGGAGTTTTGGAGCAATCACTATGTCCATGGTTGTGTCTCAAATTGCATGCACATGTACTTAAAAGGAAATTGGGTGAATTCAAGTCTCTTCTTGAACAATCTTGGTAGCAAATCCCAGATGACATTAGCAGAAATCAACCAGTTGTTATATGTGTAATATAATTCCCTTAATATGTATTTGTAATATTTAAAAATACAAAAGTGCCATTGTATTGCTTTATGGACAAAATACAGATACATTTTTAAGTATATTTATTAAATGATAAATGTTCAACTTATTTAACTGATATAATGGTATATACTGTATAAAGTATACAAGTATACAAAATATGTAGTATTGTACAAGTACATATATATATATATAATTTTTAACATGAAAAACCTTGGTATGCATATTTATTGATTACATGCAAAATTATTTAAATGTTTGTAAAAACAATTGAAAATTAGGATGTACACTATATGGCCACCTGAACATCACATGTGGTTCTTTCCCAAACTGGTCCCACAAGTTGGAAGCACATAATTGTATAGGATGTCTTTGTATGCTGTAGCATTAAGATTTCTCTTCACTGGAACTAAGAGGACCAGTCATATTCCAGCATGACAATGCCTCTGTGTACAAAAATGAGGTTTATAAAGACATGGTTTGCCAAGGTTGGAGTGGAAGAACTTGAGTGGCCTGCACAGAGTCCTGACCTCAACCCTACCAAACACCTTTGGGATGAACTGGAACACTGACTACACCCCAGGGCCTTTTCACCCAACATCAGTGCCTGACCTCACTAATGCTCTTGTGGTTGAATGATCACGAATCCCCACAGCCACACTCCAAAATCTAGTGGAAAGCCTTCCCAGAAGAGTGAAAGTTATTATAACAGCAAAGGGATACTAAATCTGGAATGTGATGTTCAACAAGTGCATATCAGTGTGATTTACATTTATGGCAATTGGCAGATGCCCTTATCCAGAGTGACTTATAGTTATCTCATTTATACAACTGAGCAGCTGAGGGTTAAGGGCCTCACTAAAGGTGATGTCCTTGCACTCACTCAAGGGCCCAGCAATGGCAGTTTGGCTAAGATTTGAATTCACAACCTTCTGATCAGAAGGCCAACATTTTAACCACTGAGCTACCATTGCTTGTGATGGTCAAGTGCCCATATATTTTTGGCTGTATAGTTTAGATGGGCCATCTTGTAGAAATAGTGAAATTGCCTTTGCAAAAATTTGCATCTAATGTGCATTCTTATTCATACACAAGTCATGTAGGTCAAGCTTAGTTTTGTAAATTTAATTTAAATTTAAATAAAAAGAATACATACACGTACATTTAACGTTCAATATACGGCCAACATTTTCGCTCTGTATCGTACCGTATCAACAAAAAGTGTAATAATATCAGTCGGACATGCCCTTTCCACAGGATGAGAGACTTCTTGTTTGAAGGAAGTGAGGTGAAAATGTGACACCCCTGGCATTTCTGTAGACACGTCTCAAATCACAGATAGTCACTCTAAAAGGCCACTTGGTTGACCATGGTGGACAGTGTCATCATAGGCACTAATATTTACCCATTAAGTTTATATTTCTTGACTAAAACATGTTTAGGTGTAATAAATGAACTGTAAGCTAGACTGAAAAGTAACGGAGATAGAATAACAAGCCAGGTTTTGACTTCAGTAGGAATTGTGGACAGCTTTTCTATTCCACCAACCCTAAAGCAAAGTTAGAGAGAAAACTATTTCTATAGTCTGAATCATTTATTAAAGGTTCCATATAGCATCCTGAAGGTTCATTTATTTTTGTTTATGCCTTTAGGGCAGCGGTTCGCTGATGTTTTTTAGACCTCCTTTCTGGATACACAGCTATCACTGGCCTGCACATACAAGACATGGAGCACTGCTCTGACCATATAACAGCAAACCCTTTAAGTGGGCTTAGGATTAATTGCGAACTGTGATTGGCATATATTTAATTTAATAACATTTACTATTTTTAAACAGATATTTCTTGGCCAAAACACATTTAATAATTTGACAAAATGGAAAATTACAAAGTAGTATGAATTCTACAGTGAAAATGAAAGGAAAACAAGAAAAAATAAAAGAACATTAAAGAAAGAGAGAAGAATTGACAAAGAAAGAAAGAAAGAAAGAAAGAAAGAAAGAAAAACAAGAGTGTGAGACATTTATCTCTGTGTGTTTACGAAAAGAAGCAGGTCGTGTTGTGGACTGTAAGCTGTTTAACATGCAGCTCAGCACACTGGTTTATTGGCCATGGAACTCTGGGGAACAAATAAAGAAAGATTTAAGGACATATTATCACCTTTAAATCAGCAGCTAAAATGTAATGGACAGCAGATAGCTTGTTCTACCACTCAGAAGAAAGAGGGAGCATTTTGTAGCTGATTTATCATCACTACTCTAAGTACTGCATTAGCTGGTAGATTGGTTAATAAATGTTCAGAGCAGTGTAACACTGATACATTTACATACTGTACATTTAATATCAACAATAATGTTACAATTAACATTACTCTTCTGGAATAACACTAACATTATAATATAGATTTTTTCCTTTTTACATCTATAACTAATATCTATATATATACTTGTTTATTGTTACAAACTCTTAAAGGTTACTACACATGAATGGTGGAATACAAGCATGTTTGCTTGATAACACCAATTTATCACTCTGTGTCTGTGCCACACACATTCACTCCATTTTATCTCTCCTCTTCAACCGCTGGCCCAATTGGCCTGATAGTTACACTGACCACTGGGCCATTTTCTCTGTAAATCCATAACTGACAAAAATCCAGCTAAGCGAAAAGGATTTCTTCAGGGCGAACAAAATGTTTGAACTAAATGTATGGAATGATTATAGCAATGTGGAATACTTTACTAAACAAATTCCCTCCTTACCCCAAATGTAGTCAGCTATAGCACATCTGACTTTATTGTTTCTTTAGTATTTTACTGGACTATAAGGCTGATGTAGCTAACAAATAATGGAAGTGTATCTCACCCAGAGTTTCTTCTGTAAATGTGAGGCAGTCTGGGAGCCATCACATCATCATCAAAACAGAGAAGAGCAGTTCCACACTCATTTCAGATGACAGTGGACAAAGATTCAAATGTTTGAAAGACCTAATAATGAGATTAATAAAAGGAAATTTAGTCAACAGAACAGAACTAACTGAATTAACCGGTGATTGTTTCCTATTAGTTTACTTCTGAATAAGACGCATGCAAAAGGGAAACATATTTCATTTCCGCAAAGCATGTAGTTTTCAAAACATGTCAAAATTTCACCATGTGAAAGGTTTTCCAAGACCGCCACACTTCTTCAGTTGTTCAGTAATCTCAAACTGATGCTGATGAGGTTTAGGACAAAGTGTGACTTATTGTAATCTATAAATATGAATAAAACTCCACAGTGTTGCTGAATGCTGCAGTGTTTTGGGGCAGCCATCTTGAATAACTTTTCTATTAGTGCAAATAATTATTATTCTGTCCCTTAGGGAAATTTTGAAGGCAGAATTTTACCAGTAAACTGGAGGTGATACTGCTGATAATATAGATTTGCTTTGATCTTAAATTTGTAAATATGGATTTTACGAAAGTATTTTAAAATTTAGTTTATGTCACTTAACTATAAACTGTATTTTGCACAAGTGTATGAAAATCTGCACGTGTATTAATGGAAAAGATACTGAGTGACATAGACTTCCATTATTTGTAACTACAGAAGCAAACTTTGGATGCCAAACATATCTGTTCATTGTAAAGAGGAAACTTCTTTTTTTTTGTCTCTATCATTCCTTTAATGAATGAAGTTAAAACTACTCCATGGTGTCTGCACAAGCACTGCGGGTGAATATAAAACACAAGTATATGAAGTGTAGCAGAATGTGTTTGTATTAAACATGAAACAATGAGCGAATACAGTAATGTGCATCTGTTTATAATATTTTTTGAAGATTAGGGGCAAATAGGCAATTGTTGTGAAGCAGTAAGTGTGTAGAGCTCTAAAATGATGTAAATTGCAGGACATAATTATATAATAATGAATAATAATTAGAATAGTAATTCACCGCATCAGCAGTGAGTAGGCTGTTAGTCTTGGATGAACAACATTTGATTTCATATTGAGAGCTCCAAATCTCTTTACTGTGTTTTTTTTAAAGGTCTAAATGGCTTTAGCACCTTCAGCCATTGGTTAATGCCTGCCAGACTGCATTTCAAATCGGGTTTCAAGACCATCAAGTGCTGCATTACTGAACATCCCAAGAGTTAAACACCAGAAATTCAGTCAAGGGCCTTTTGTTTTAATTCTAAGAAAAACAGCCTTAAACCTATCATTTTACTATAGCATTGTTTAATTAGCTTTATTTATATTTGTATGGTTTTACTTTTTGGTTTTTGACTTTCATGCTGCTTATCTTACTTACATTATACCTGTTTAACCACAGTGCTGTTGTATTCTCAAATCTGATTGGTCAGAAGGTGGTTTATATTAATGCACTCACAGGTTTATATTAATGCACTCATTCTAATATATTATTATTTCTATAGTAACTGCTCATTCACAGGGACTTGTATGACAGGCACTCCACATAATATAAGACTAATAATGACTTCGGTTTTCAGAAAAGTGTTCTTCAGAATCAAACACAGGTTTTTGTCAATTGCTGCCATGTCTGTGTGCTTTTCCTACAAAAAAAAGGCATTAAAAACTATTTAAAATTGGAATAATTAACATAAAAAATACACAACAGTGTATAACAAAAATATAAAGAAATCCTTCAAGGCAAATTTGCTTTAGAAATAATCAGATAAAAAGTTTCTAAAACTAAAAAAATATTCTAAAGGGTAGTAAACAGTAAGGAAATCAGCTGGGAGGTTGTTTCTTACATTTTAGAGAACTTCTTTTGCACATTTTGGCTCTAGCTTGCTTTAGTATCAGTAGATCTCGGACACACTAGATGTTGTTTTTATCTGAAAATTACTATTGTGATATTTCTTTTCTGGGATATTATATTGATATTTCTGGGAACATATTTCCTTTTCTGAGTCAGTACTTCTTGGAGTGGAGATAATGTTGACACGTTTCCCTTATCCTCATATGCCCTCAAGACCACTGTATGTTTGTGGTCTCACACTAGTGTATTAAATAATATGCTGAAATAATACATATTTAATGGTGTGTCAGTATCACTGACTAAAGTGTCACACTATTTTTTGACTTTTAATTTTTCTAGTTAATTCTATGAGCTGTGATTGAGAAATAATTCATAACATGTCTTAATAATATCACCAATGATAACAATGGCTTATAAAAAAGACATATTATCCTAGCCTTATATTATGTATTTTACTATATTATGTGTGTACAAATGTGTGTATTGTGTACTGCCCAACTTCTTGATTGAGTGCGCAACAGTCAAGTTGAGAAGATGGGCAGTAGGCAATACACACATTGGTCTTAATAAGCTATTATCAGGTAGCTCTTGCCCACTGCACTTACCTCTGGTGAGAAAAAAAATCCCAGCATTCAGTTTGTATCTCCATTATCCTCACACACAACAGACCTGTTCTTATTTACTGTCAGTGCATTTACTCTTATTGGTGAGGAATAGTGCCACATGGTCTTAGTGACATTTTTAGAAAGTGTCTGGAAAGGTTTGTGCCGCAAGCTATTATATAAGAGTTTTTAACAGGCTACACTTACAAAAAGCAGCGAGGACATGTCTCCCTAGCATAAATCACACCTAGCATTAAGGTAACACTTCATTATTTCCTGACAATACATTGATTTAGACCATTTTACTTGATTGGTATGAAGGTTGTTGATTATTTAACCATAACAGCAAGGCAAGGCAAATCAGGTTTATATACATGCACTTGTTCTAATACATTACTGTTTCTATGGTAACAACTTATACAAGGATTTGTATTTTGGGCACTCCACCTAAACGTAGTTTTAAAAGATGTGTGTAGTCGATATGGTGAAGTTTTCTGTGAGAAGAGGCTTATTCTGCATTTTTGGAAGGATTCTCCAGTGTCAACACATTGTAACAGTCAGCACGAACCAAAAGGATTAAGCCTTCACATTTTCTGCTTAAGCTAAAGGTTGCTTAACACTGATGAACAAACAGATATCCAAACAATGTTCAATTGTACAGTAGATACTTCTAGCATTTATCCTATGAGTTAACAGTTTATTAGGTACACCTGCCATCATTTTTTTTTTTTTTTTTTTTTAAGAACAGGTGACTTTCTTTAGCCCTTCCTGTAGTCCCACCATCAGTGGAATGGGACCACAGCTGACCTGTAGCTGGTGGATCATTCTCAGCACAGCAGTGACATGGATATGGATCTTACTACTGCTGTGAAAGCGGATGCATGGCTTAACAGTGTTGGGCTGTTCATCAGTACCTTTGTGTAACTCCCACAAAACCTTCTTTCATGAAGGGTCTGTGTCAGTGTTGCCAGGTCTGTGGTTTTCACCTGAAACTAAGCTAGTCAACCCACCATGACTATCAGTGCAGAATGTATTATGTATGTTTGTAACACAGTGACATGCAATGTCTGTATCTTTATGTTTAGTGCTTCAAATACCATATCTGTATCTGTATCCAAATTTAAACTTGAAGAGGGTGTGGCCTAAAACTGGAGTTTTTCTTTTTCTTTCTTTCTTTCTTTCTTAATTAATTAATTTATTTTAAACTTACTATAAATTAATTATCAACCGTACAACTAATTCTGGAAAACAGTGGAAGACACTCAGATGTAGAAATGTCAGCACTGTCAGCATAGTCTGAATTATGGCTCTGACAGTTCCTCAACCTCAGCTACATCGCTCCAAGTCACAATTGGTCTCAAACAGAGATGTACACATGCTGTTTTTTTTTTTGCTTGTTTTTGTTTTTAATTCTGTTTGTGCAGTTATTATTTTTGTTTGGGTCCCTGGAGGACTAGTGGTCAGGCCACAGCTCTCTCACCGTTGTGGCCCGGGTTCGATTCCTGGCCAGGGAACCAGCCCCAGCCACTGGGGTTGCATGCAACAGTGTGCTCTCAGTGCTGGTCCCAAGCCCAGATAAAATTGCGGGAGGGTTGCATCAGGAAGGGAATCTGGCGTAAAACCTGTGCCAAATCAAATACGTGGACCAATGATCCGTGGTGGTGACCCCTAATGGGAGCAGCCGAAAGAGGAACAAAAACAGTTATTATTTTTGTTTGTACCCTCCCACAGTGGTTCCTAAAGTATTTAGTTGGTTATATTTTCAAAAAACATAAACAAACTAGGAACCTAATTTAAACCACCATAACCCTGACCAGGCAGTTACTAAAGCACCGCAAGTTCATGTTAATGCATGTGGTTTTTCTTTGTCCTGCAAGCTTCATATCTGACTGCTCGCTTGCTCCTGCATAAAAGTAAACACCTCCCGCTTGTGTGTTTTTTTGCGTCCCAGTGCACGCTGATGCCCTGTGAACATTTATGGCAATTTGTCTTAAAAAAAAAAAAAAGGCAAAAAAAAAACAAAAACAAACAAAACAAAACAAAAAAGATGAAAAAAAAAAAAAGCAAATAGTGCACACATTTGTTTAACACATTCATATTCAGTTACATACTTAGTATTACGGTATTAAAAAAAAAAAAAAAAAAAAAAAAAAAAAACACCAGTTCCCTAAAATAGTCTAAAATGGTCTCATAAAATGTTAGATATTATTGTCATAATAAATAATAGAAGAATTAAGACTATAAGATGGGCTACACTGTATATCTATACTATAAGATGGAATACAGAGTAATGTTTTAGGGCTAGTGTTGAGAAGGAGGTGTACCACCTCATTTAGTGTTAATACATCATTTATTTATTTACATTTTATTAAAATACATGTAATTATTATATTACAACTATCCAAACAACAACAAGGCGACAATTTAAAAGCTGTGTCTATTGTTTAAAAGAGCAGAATTTGACGTTTTCTGAAGGGTGAAATTAAACCTAGACCTGGCAACCCAAGTCTATGTACAACATGTGCGCACACACACACACACACACACACTGTACTACACAAACACTAATACACAACCTGCAGCCTCGCCACCATTTTGCGTGTAAGCTCACCAACAGCCAGGTTTAAAGGTGGAAAACAGCCTCTTTTTCCGGCAATGGACGGGTGAGTGCGAAATGTTGTGCGAATGTCGAAAATAAACTGTTTCTGCTGTTTAATTTCGGTTAAAAAAATAAATGAAACACAAGATAGTCTGCGCTTTAGCTTAGCTTAGCTTAGCTTAGCTAGGGTTAGCTCAGCTCGCGCTGTTAGCACTAAATAGGCTTTGCTAGCATTTAGCCGCCTTGTACTTTGTTTCAGGATTCAAGCTGCAGCTGTGTTCACTTTATTAGATTCTCGCATAATAAATGTATTTTGTCAAAATATATTACACATTTTGATGTATCAGTTAAATTAGGCTAGAGAGTTAACTACCATAAAATCATTTTGAGAATTGGTATTGATTAGTTTCCCTCAGCTGGGGTTCTTTGTTAGAAACAGGCTTCACTCTGAAGATACTGAACCTGATATAAGTTATAATATTCTCAAATATTACTAAAGAATATATCAAAATTAGTTTTAACCTAGATACCAGGGTATCCTGTTATCCTGTTGGTGATAACTATACATAAAATAATGGTTCATTCCCAGTTGGCTTCTTGCTCAGCCATATAACATTAGTGTTGTTACACTGTATACTCACTGGCCACTTTAATAGGGACACCTGTACTCCTCATTCATGCACTTATCTGATCAGTCATTCATGTGGCAGCAGCTCAGTGCATAAAATCATGGAGATACAAATCAAGCACTTCAGTTAATGTTCACATTAAACATCAGATTGGGGGAAAAATGTGATTTCAGTGATTTTGACTGCGGCATGGTTGTTCGTTTCAGACAGGCTGGTTTGGGTATTTCAGAAACTCCTGGGATATCCTGGGATTTTCACACAGAAAAGTATCTAGAGTTTACAGAGAATGGTGCAAACAAACAAACAAAAAAAAAAACATCCAGCGAGAATCAGGTCTGTAGGTGGAAATGTCTCTCTTATTTTATTACAAACTAAGTAACTCAAATAATCACTCTTTACAACCATGGTGAGCAGAAAAGCATCTCTGAATCTTGAGGTGCATGAGCTACAACAGCACAAAACCACATCAGGTTCCCCTCCTGTCAGCAAAATGCAAGAATATGAGAATACAGTGGGCACAGACTCACTGAAAAATGGACAGATGAAGATTGGAAAAAGAGCAGGTGGTGGTGTTTCTGAAATACTCAAAAGTGCTCAAAGTTACTGTAGGTATATATATATATATATATATATATATATATATATATATATATATATATATATATATATATATATAATGTGTGTGTGTATATTTAAATATATATAGCATTGCACTACTGCTACGATTGGCTGATTGGCTATCTGCATGAAAAAGCAAAGCCACATGTGTTCCTATTAAAGTGGCTGGTGAGTGTATAGTGAGTGGAAAGCTGTTTGGGATTTTGCCCTATCCATGACTTTACCCTGGTTTTTTCGTAACTAATTTATTCATCTTTCAGCCTGACCCTTTAACTGGTCAGCAAGTTAACTTGCTAAACCGATAGGAAACGTTAACCGTTAATTCATGTTATCAGTTTTTATAATCTTTATTCCTTCATTATAGTACACAGTTTAATTCTAGCCTCCTGTTTTGCTGAAAGACGCAGTCGTAATGCAGATGGATGGACAAACAATCGTGACCATATATCCATAAAATCTTTTTTTTTTTCTTTGTTTTCTCTTCAGCATTGCTAGTGATGTTGCAGTTGGTGTAAAGGTAAGCTACCGTGTTACTCATTTTTTTTAGTGACTATTTGTATAAATACCTGAAGGTACATATTGTAATGGTTAATGGATTACATTTTAATTATATTTTTAGTAAAATACAATGTCTTTAATACATGCATACGATAATAACATTTCTTTTAATTTGGCCTCTTGATTTTTCAGAGAAGTTCAGATGATTTGCTTTCTGGCAGCCTTTACAGCAGTCCGAACACTTCAGTTAAGGGTAAGTGTAAAAAGCAATCTATGTAGAGTAACAATCAGTTTTAATACAGGGGTTACTAAATGTTTTGGGCAAATGACCCCAATCTGACATTATGAATTTCTGCGACCCCAATCCTTGACCACCCTACTTTTTTTTTTAAATTCCAGATTTATAATATAGGACTACTGTAATATTTGAACATTTTATTGTGGCAGTAACATATGTTTGTGTAAGGTAAGTGACTAAAAACCAAAGGAATATTCCTTGCTCTTTCTTAACAGTCTAGTGGGAAGTGTTGTGTTGTTATAGGAAACACATGTGGACCAACACAGAGTAGAGGACCCTGGTTTATAATTGATGTTGCTTGCATGTGTAAAAGCTGTGGCAGCATGAGTGGCATTGCTCACGCCCTTTAAATACACCCAGAATATTTAAATACAACTTTCGCTACATATCTTATGTACATTCAGAATATTTAAAAATGACATTCACTAGACGGCATTTCCGGATATGATGCATTCTTTGAAGCAAGCTATAAATTTTTATAATATCATGGATTTATCAGAACCAAAATTGAGTCACTGTCTCCAATTTGCTGGCTGTCAACAAACACTCTAACTTAGCTTGTACATACAATGAACCACTGAAGACATAAACACTGATACACCACTTTATTAAAAGTGAAGGTGAGAAGTTCCATACTGTAATGTGTGGGTAGAGCCCATAGTTTAACAAAGTCTTGCCTTTAATGCAGGATGATGACGGACCTGAATTTGTGTATTTCACAGCTAATGGAAGTGACAGCAAAAAACTCAGAGTGGAGGACGGCATGGACAACCCTCCCTCTAGAGTCATTCACATCCGTAAACTTCCGAACGAGGTTTCTGAGACAGAAGTCATCGCCCTGGGCCTGCCCTTTGGGAAAGTCACCAATATCCTGATGCTGAAAGGCAAAAATCAGGTGTGAGAACAGAAGAATCAGAATTTTTTTTTTTTTTTTTTTTTTAATAAACGGAACAGTTTTATTTAATAATTAATTAATAATTTATTTTAAAGGAATTGATGTACATTATAATGTGCTGATTAAATAGCTTAGAATAATAAATAATAATATAATTTAAAAAAAGCCAAGCTTGTCATTTATTGTTAATTATAGCGTTATTTATTTTAAAATAGTCACTGTGTGTTTAACTCTGTTTGTACCTTGGAAGGTATTAAAAGTTCCTTAATTCTGCCTTCCAAATGGATAGAAACAATATTTTGAAATTATGACCTACCTACTGAAAGTATTAAAACAGAGAATATCTCTCTCTCCTTTTTTTTTTTTTTTTTTTTTGTGTGTACCAGATGAGTCTGTCTGTACAGTTGATTTGAGCACTCAGTACTTTTGCTCAGCATATTTACTATTAAATATTTATTCTCTGCAGGCATTTTTGGAGCTTGGGACAGAGGAAGCAGCGATCACCATGGTGAACTACTACACAGCAGTGACCCCTCAAGTGCGAAATGTTCCTGTGTGTATCCAGTACTCCAACCACAAAGAGCTCAAAACGGACAGTGCACTGAATCAGGTTAGCAAACCAGTCATTTCAGCGTGCTTCTAATCCACCAACTTGAGATCTAAACTTTCAGTTGCGAAAGGACATAAGGTTTGAATTCTGGGAAGTTTAACAAAACTGTATGCAGGACTTTTTTTTTTTTTTTTTCTCCCCCCATCCCACGCTTGCACACTCCTCTGACCATGCCCATTTAAAAAAAAAAAAAAAAAAGATAAGCTTTTAGTAATTTAAGCACTGAGATGTTTTTAGAACAATCAAACCAATTGACTTCTATTTCAACTCTTAATCTTCTCGCTTAGGCTTTTACAAGCCAGCAGTGGTCAGATGCAAATAAAATTACTCTGTGGAAAAAGGCTTGCTTGAAAGGTATGATGAATAGAATGAGATGTGGTTGTTTTTCCTCTTTTTTTCTGGGAAAAACCCACATAAAGGAAGAACTGCTAATTAGGTATTGCTCACACTGACTATGTTCCATCTCTTCTCATCTCATAATCTTTTTTCCTGACCTCCCACTCACATGAGGGTGAAAACAGCTAGAAACCTGATGTACACCGCTTGTTGGTTGTTCCATTTCTTTCCACCCTGCTAGTACCCACCATTGCTGGGTATTTCCTTATTAAGCAATCGGTAGTCATAAGCTGGTAGTGTAATTCAAATTAAAAAGACATTGTCTTTCGAGTGGTTGCAGTTCATCTTTTTCTTCTGAGACCTCCTCCTATCTGCGATCTAAATATCCCTTGATTGCTTGCGTCACTGCAACGGTTTGATATCTGCTTCTGCTGTTTGCATATATTCTTGTGGGAAGCAACAGCACAAAATATGTTAAAGAATAAATCGGATACCCTAATTCCTTTTCTGTCTTTTGTAAAGCAACACTACAACCACCATTTCACTCTGTGGCGTTTGTGCCTCTTCAACTGCCGTCACTACTCCAAACATGCCCCTTTCAAACCCTGTATGACTCTTTGTTAAAGTTTAACACCATGACTGCTATTGCAAAATGCGCTATAATAGTTAAAAGTAATGTCATGCAATACACTTTAATGAGGCGGCATTAAAAATAGTTTCCTTTGGCAGCAGTTCTCCAGTAGTCTGTGGCAAAACTGACCTGGCAACGCTGTGATGTTCTTAAGTCTGCTCAGCTCACAGACCTCTCAAAGCCACTCCGCGCCCCCAACAGTACAGAGTGTTCTAGAAAGACTGTGCTCTTTTTAAGTATATTAACAGCTCCATCTTGCGTCATTTAAAGTATACCACCAGCCTTCGCACTGCTGTGGGTGCCAGCTCGCCCATTTTAAACCAGATGTTTAAAGACACACACACACACCCCTGACCAAACTAACCAGTTTACTACAAAAATGTACTGGACTAGGCTTGTGAGAGCATGTGTGATATGCGATCCTGTTGTGCCCCCTAAAGATCGCTGACTGATGATAATATTGCCTGTGGCTCTGAGGAGGGGAAAGAAGGGGGTGTGGCTTGATATATGTAACATGTGTTGTGTACATGTTACATCATTACAGTGGGAAAATACTGGAAGCTGGTTACGAGACAGATGTAGCTGCAATTGCTAGCAATAGTATTTAGTCAGGCGTTTTTTGGCTTAATTCCCCTTAACGAGGTCAGGAACGCTCACAAAACTGAAATCAAATAAACATAACAATTTAGTAGCTGTAACTAAGCTCATTCTAAACTACACAAGTGTGTGCTTTCTGGTGAACAGCAGTGGAGATACTTATTGACTTCTTGTAGCTCAGTGGTTAAGACACTGGACTTCTGATTGGAAGGTCATGAGTTCAAATCCCAGAACTGCCAAGCTGCCACTGCTGGCCCCTTGAGCAACCCTCAACTGCTCAGTTGTGTAAATGAGATAAATGTAATTCACTCTGGATAGGAGCATTTGCCAAATGCAAATGTATATTGAAGTTGCCCTGATTAATCAACATTTTGTGTCAAAATTAAAAAAAAATTTAATCTCTGTTCATGTTTCGTGAGTGAAGACCTTCATGGCTTTACATGTTCGGCAGTACAGGCAAGGGAAGCTAAGATACATCAGAGAAAGATGTTTTATTGCTCTACTCCAAAGTCAGACAACAGGTTATTAAGGTTCATAAATAATACAAAAGAGGAAAAAGGAAACATATAGAACGGGATACAACACACTTTATTTTTGTCGATCTTAAAGTTGCAGACGCCACGTTTTCCTACAGACCTTTAAATTGGCTGGCTTGATAGCCATTGCTATAGCTGGAAACAATCTTCAATCGTCCCAGGTCTATACTGGGGTCTACCCCTCCAGAAATAGAGCTATACACTCCTGCTTTAAGTAATGTTTACTATTATTGTGAGGCAAATTTTATTCGATTTAGTCTGAGCACTGCTTAACAGAGTATTGCTGAATTAGCACTGATCTTGTGCTTATAAATCTTTTTTAGTTTTACTTCAAGTTTATTAAAACGGTAACACAAGTGTTTTGTACATTCATGAGGCAACTGTTCAAACCAAGTAAGTCTAATAAATATGTTTAAATAAATATCTGATGACACAAGGCAATATATACAATTCAAATAAATATATGTCTCACATTAGTGTAAGAACAAATGTAAAAGTAGTAAAATATCAGGGAAAAGAAGGAACTGATATAATTTAAAAGCCCTTGACAAAACAGATAACTGATGTCTTTTGGTGTGACTCAACGGTTGCACAAATGTTGCTTACTGTTCCATAAGGAGTAGTGACAGTTCAGTTGAAGACATGAAAAATGCATGGGACAGATATCTTGTATCCAGTAGGCTGTCTGTATACAGCATCTTATGTTTATTTTTTTGCATGATTATATTTTATTTTTGTAAACTTTGGTGTTCAGCAGGGACCGAATGCCTTTCATTTTACAGTCTCTTTTTTCCTGGTTGTGTGAGAATGATGGGTATGAGCTTGAATTTGATTTAGTTTTTGCGTTGTCTGTTTTTTTCTTTTCGTTAAATTTTTTGTCCTCTCCATGTGATTAGCGTGCCCAGGCCGTTCTGCAGGCAGTGTGTGCTGTTCAGGAGGGAGGTTCTCCAAGCTCAGACTCAGCAGGAGAGAGTGTGTTAATACCACCGCCAAGTCCAGTCCTGCGCATCATCATCGATAACATGTTCTACCCGGTAACACTGGACGTCCTGCAGCAGGTCAGAGCTTTTCCACACCTCCGATTAGTTTTATTTTTTTTAAATTTTTTTTTAATACACTTTAAGTATATCCAGGGCAGGCAAAAATCACGGAGTAAACACTGATGCTTTGCTTGTGCATCTTTTCCATTTTAGATCTTCTCCAAGTTCGGGACAGTGATGAAGATTATCACATTCACCAAAAATAATCAATTCCAAGCGCTGCTGCAATTCAGCGATCCTGTAAATGCTCAACAGGCCAAACTGGTGAGTGAGCTGACAGGACAAAAACAATCCTTTTGTGAAATAAGTGTGCATTTGACACTTTGCTCATCCAATCACCTAAAACCAATGACCATTCATAGTTTAGGAACCAGAAGATTAAAACCTCCACATGTTTAAAATCAAGTGGATGTTTTAAACGAGGCATAGGTACCTCCGACAGGCCTGTGCTTAGTTGCAATGTTTTATGATTTGTGACCCCCTCGCTATGGCGACATGGGAGCCACCTGAAAAACGATGTTTTTTGCCTTTTCAGCTAAATCTGCGGACAGATTAAATGACAGTATAATTCACCCAGCTGGAAAGCTGATTCTCTAAAAGCTAAAGGATGCAGGACATGAAAGGCACATAGCGGTTACTTTTACTTCCTGCCAACTTTATCTAGGTAAACTTTTTGTGAGCCAAATGGACTTCTGAGCCGACAGAAACCAAATGGAGGAGCTGCTTATTATTAAGTAGCAGTCCCACTGGACATTTTTGTTAGTGTTGCTTTGTGCACATCTAAAAATAATTGCTGTCTTATTCTCCAGCGTATGCTATGTGGTGGGGTAAAATTTGGTTTTCTTCTCAGAATCTCTCTTCCTGCTTGGATTTAGCATCTCTGTTATAGTAACAGTTGGTGAAAATCCAAAAGTATGAATGAAAAGCTCAAAGTGACAGAATAAAATCTAAGGGGGAAATGATTCCATACGTTCATAGAATAAGTGTAATTGAAGCATGTTTTACTTCATTCAGGGGGTCTCACATGCTGTAGGGTTTCCTTTTATGGTTGCATGAATAATGATGATGCAAAAACCCTGTGAAAAGACAAAACACTTACATGGATATTGAATGATGATGGAAAACAAACATAAATGACCTAGGCATTCAGTTTAGAGAAGGATCCAAATCTGTAATCACATTTACATTCAGCAATACAGGTATGCAAAAAAGAGAGGATTGAACGAAAGGAACAGATTGATTGAGGTGAGGCAGTGGTGTTAAGTCTCTGTGATACAGACTTATCATTTAATAAAGCTGGGTCAGTATCATTTTCAATATTGAACACTGATTATATTATTATGATTATATTATAAGTTTATAATGCTTTACTAAAGACATTACAGGAATATAGTGAAACAATTTTGCTCCCTCAATGCATAATTATCTAGCTTGCTTAATGATGTAATTTGTTCTAACACCTCTTTATCATTGTCTTTAGTCTTTGGATGGACAGAACATCTATAACTCGTGCTGCACGCTGCGCATCGACTTCTCCAAGCTCGTCAACTTAAATGTGAAGTACAACAACGATAAGAGTCGAGATTACACAAGACCCGAGCTGCCTGCAGCAGACGGTCAGCCTTCTGTAGATCCAGCGATGGCCGCTGCACTTGGCAAGGACTCCACATCCCTACTGGGTAAGACTTGTACACTCATCCAGTGTAGGGCTGTGAGCCTTGTTTATTGGACACAACCTTTATAATCAGAATTGGCCATCCAAAAGAAGGTAATAGTTAAAATAAATTTTGCTTATGAAAATACTTCACCGTGGTTAGACCTGATAGCATAAGTGAAGATATATAAAAGTGCAGATTTTTCTGTTCCAGATAGAAGTGTCACAAAATGAAAATCAGTTACCCTTCTCTGAAACTAACCTGGGAAATGTCGATTTTAGCAGCGTTGAGCCCGGACCTGTCTGCAGTATTTAAAAAGCTGGAAATCCAAGCATGTCTAATTAATGCCATAAAATGTCCTGCCTTTTCACTTTAACTCCAACGTTGTAGTTTTGTAGATTTATAGAGGGTGAACATTTTGGAAAAGCTATAGTGCACTTGATGGTGAGGTTGAGTCAAATGAGTGTATAACTGAGAGGATCAAAAAGCTGTTCAGAGAATTAAAAATATATAAAATTACAATGTGAGTAAGATCAAAGGTTGGCATGAAAGTGAAAATGAAATAATCATACACTTTTGTGACACCTATTTGCAATAAACAGTGTAATATATAAAAAAAAAAGGTTTTTGACGCTCATACATGATTTTCACGGTTTTTAAATATACTTGTAGGCCGAAATTACTACAGCTGGTGAAATATCATTAAATGAGTATAAAGAGGTAAATTACTGGGCTTGGAAATCTGGAAATAGGCTAGATGTGTGTTGCATAATCCATTTACAGAATATATGTGAATTTAATTTATAGCGTTATTATTGTACATGCAATTTGCTGCATGTAACCCATTTTTGTATGAATGTTTTAGCCTACAGTGTTGCCTGTGTCTGGCCATCTGAAAAAGTTTCTGATTTTAGAATGTTTAATTTGTTATCCTCTGATATGAACCAGCCATTATTCAGTCCTAATTAGCCATTATCTAAAATATATTATATTAGTCTTTCATAAACACACTTTACATGCAGTCACTGTTTGTGGCAAACATTGTTTCTCAACCTGTGTAAACATTAATTTTAACTTAAATGCATAAAAACTTATACAGGACAAACACAGAACCATGGCCCAAACAAATGAGGCTATTTTTCTAAAAAAAAATTTTGTTTTGTTTTTGAAAAGAAAAGAAGAAAACAGCAAGTGCAAAAAGCCTGTAGCTATTCTTTTTCTTCTACATTCTTATTTGGCATCTATTGATGTGGTATTTTTGTGTTGAGGAGACAACAGAAACTTTAAATTGGTGTTTAGTTGATTCATCTTGGTTCACTGAAACTAGTAGGTGTCCAAAACATTCAGTGGGAGTGCAGTAAAGATCCTCTCACTGCAGCTCATATTTGGATTCAGTCTTGTATATTTATTATTGATATTCGTGTTGCACTGATACATGACTTGTATTATATTCCTGCTGATATTGCTGATCACTCATATTAACGTCATATTGATGTGAATGAAATAACAAGTGTGTACATGTTTACCACTTCTCAGGTCAACCAAAAACAATGATGATAACTACCTTTTTATTTCCCATTTCCTCCCAGGACAACTTCACTGTTTTGTCCACTCAGATCTGCTTAAAAAAAAAAAAAGGAGAAATAATGCTAGTTTCTGGTAACTGATGTAGGTTGTTGTCCCTGGTGACAGTTGCTGTTGTTGTGACCACCACTGTTGTCACTTGTAGGTCCAGATTTTTGAGCTTCTGAAATCATAAAGGCCAAAATGTTTATAAATATCACTGTGGTAACATTTTATAAAATATAAATATAAAATATAAGAATATTATTTCTATTTAGGATGCATCAAGCTATTATTGTATGAATAAAATAACACTATTCCCATCTATATATGCAATAAGCTGTAATCAGCACTCAGAGGTCCTAGGCATTGTGTTTATGGGTTAAAGCATGATAACATGATAAAGGCAACATAAGGACAGTGGTTTTTTTTAAAGGCGCTTATTTTTGATATTTTAAGTTATTGCATGCTTCTCTCTCTGAGGAGACACCAAGCATCCTTTTGCTAGGGTTTATCTTTTCTTAACATTATTTCTGTGGTGGTTTCTTCTTTTGGAAGAAAAGCTCTCAGTGCTGGCAGAGTTGTCACTACTCAAAAGGTACAGCAGGAAGGGTATTTGTCTACTTAGAAATGTGGTTGCTTCTTCATCACCTTTATTTGTCCCTCTATAGTTGTAGATATAGACATTAAAAAAATATTAAACTGCATTGGACATATCATTGGGGAATATACAAATTGATGCACTGTTTGCCATTTTTATTTTGTGTTATATCAAATAAGCATTGTGTGTTTTTACAGTTTTTACTGTCATAACATGCATCAACTTTTTAAATATGATTTACTTTGTAATAATGCTCAGATAACACAATGCAGCAACTGTTATGTGGCGCACAGATCTGGCAGAACTTCTCATTGAAGAAAATGGGTTGCAGCGCAGTAAATTTGCGTGTGGACAGGTACAGTGAGGCTAAGTTTCTGTACTGTGGCTTGTATAGGAGGAATTTGCACAGAGATGTTTCTCAGACAGAGAGCGACAATTGGAGGTGAAATGTAAGCTGGAGAAACTGATTTACACAGCTAAAGCAGGAAGTGCAAAGCCGATGTGTTTGTCTTCTGTGTGAAAATGACCGGACTGGTGTGTGTACGTTAGATGCAGTTTGGTCAGAGGGGTTGCTGGGAATGAATGTTTGATTGACATTTAACTCGCTTTCATTCTTTCTCTCCCTCATTTCCTTTTTACTCTCTTTCCTCTCTTTATTTATTTCTCTTTTTCTGGCCGTATCTCCTTTCTGTCTCTCTCTCCCTCTCTCTCTCTCTCTCTCACTCTCTCACTCACACACACACACACACACACACATTCTCTTGCTCTCTGTAGGGTCAATCAGTCCTCTAAGTGCGGCGGCCGCGGCAGCGGCAGCAGCTGGGCGAGTCGCTCTGTCAGGACACTCGGCGGCTGGTGCAGTGCTTCTAGCCAGCAATCTCAATGATGAGGTCAGTTTATCCCACCCAACACACCCACACACATTCTCTCACACCTCTACCTGCTCTTTCTGTTCTCAGTCATGTGTTCAGTCAGGCCTCCAGCAGACTCTGGTTCTACACTTTCTCTGTGTTCAGTCATCATCTGCCAAGGATCATTTTTTTTAGTTCAGAGGATATTCTACAATGTTTCAGCATCATGTTTATACAGAATTACGCTTGTGGTATTTTTTTTGTACAGCTTTTTGGAATTTCTTAATGATAGGTTTTATAATAATAAATTGGGGTTAAAAGAAGAAAAGATCTAATGAGAAGGTCTTAAGAGCAGCCTATATATGGACCAAATCATGCAGCGTAACAGCAGTATATTAAATTAAAATAATATACTCAAATTATATTCCAAGACATAAAACAGTAGTTTTGTATTGGCATTGTGTAACCTGCGTGCCCTTCAGTGTACATAGTGCAACTGAGCAACACATTTGTACATAAGGTTTCATTAAATAGCAGAACAGTCTGTTTTAAATATATACAGTATATAAGCAAATCAACCTGGAACTGTATTATCTTCCAGATTACTTCTAATGTACAATTCCACCTCCAAACATTGTGCAACACCTCCTACCCGAGTCTGATGTTTATGCAGAGTGACATCAAATTATATGCTGAGGAAGAAAGTCATTCCAGCTTCAGGAGAGCTGCTGCTAGAGGAAGGCCACACTGATTAACACAGGATACTGAATGCTCGTGTGGTGCTATGCATTTAATGCAATTAGTAACTGCTTTATCCTGGTTTGAAACAATTGTTTGTTTTTTTGGGAAATAGAACCATCTAAGTTCATTCGAAAATATTGCGGGTTGGTACAAACAAAAATAGTAACTGCAGAAGCGTACAGGATTGGTCAGAATTCCTGCAGGAGCTGGCCGGAGCGAGATTAAATAACAGTCCCACGCAAACCTCATAAGCAAGTCTGTTTGAGATACTGCACAACTTAACAAAGGGGATTGATGCATGTGAGATGAATTAGGCATGCACTTTATAGAATCCTCAACTGTTTTGTAGGGGTGGTACTGTTTAAGATTTTCTGCAGTATGATAACCTAGTGTAGTCTATCATTCTATGCATTTGATTAAGTTGATAATGTGCTAGGACGGGCAGCAGAGGTAGTATGATTTAGGGGGACTCGTGAGGAGAAGGTGGTTGTTTTTGGGGAGTCAACGCTGGACAGAAAAGGGACAAGAACCACTGGAGTAAGGAAGCACTGGAGGATTGGGCAAAAAAAATTGACAGTGACAGACACAAATGCTTTTTAATCAGTGTTCTGAAAAAGTCAATGGCGAGGTAACCATCTGATCCTACACCATGACTAACCCTGAAACCGTGACACCAAAACAGCCCTCCTGTCTTAGCATCATTATCCTTATCCCTCCAGTACAAAAAAAAGGATAAAAACTTGGCTAAATGAATACATTTGGCCAATACATATGCATTTTGGCCAAACTATTTTTTTTAAAGGTTAAACCACCACATGACCACCCTGTTTTTGATCGGTGACTATTTGCATTTCAGTAGTTTGTTTCCGTTGTTCAATTGTTTGCTCTTTTGACCTTTTGCACTTGTGCACAAAATGCAGTATTGATGTGCCTATTGAGTTGAACTTGATGTTGAAAGATAGTAGAACGTCCTGCGTCCTCATAAGTGCATTTGTCTATCGTGTCACTGCTCACAAACCAAATGGTTTCTTAAACATTTGCTCAACTACAGCTAAATTGTATTGGATATAATATTGACGCCAGTGATGAATGATGACAAAACGCTCTGTAATTATGACGAGGTGAAAAAGGTGCCGCAAATATCAACCGAGAAGCTACTCAGCCTGCAAGCTGATATTCCGTCCTTAAAGAGCACAGCAAATATCAGTATTTCAGGTTTTTGGATTTCACCGAGGTTTTAAGAAAAACAGCCATGTTGTTAGCTGTGCTGTTTAGAAATGGTAGACAACTTTAAATTCTGAGCAGCCTCACATCGGTTTAGATTAGATTACACTGGATTCAACTTTGTCATTGAGCAGAGTACAAGTACAAAGCCAGTGAAATGCAGTTAGCATCTAACCAGAAATGCAGAAAAGCAAGTAGCATTAAGTGTGTATGGCAAAGACACAATGAGGTAAGTTAGCAGTTAAGTGCAAAGTAACATGTGTAAATGGTTTCAAAAACAGTTTAAACGGAATATAAAGCATTAAGTGCAAATGATGTGTGTGCATGAGTTCAGAGGCATGGACTCTAGAGACAGTAATCGAAGACAGTACAGCGCAGTGAGCAAAGACGCCAAGTGGAATGGAGGTAGTAAACGTGAATCCGTTGAAATGAGTGAACTCCAAAGATCCACGCACAGCACAGAGATTCAGTCAACAATATCACAAAGCAGCTTTACAGAAATCCAGATGTTGATTTAGATCCCTAATGAGCGCTTGCTGTGGCAAGAAAAGGCTATCAGAGACGACATAAGGAAGAAACTGTGAGAGGAACCAGACTCGAGGGAACCCATCCTCTTCCGCATGACCCTGGATTGTGGGATTATATAGTCAGACAAAGAAAAGGCAAACAGTACTAAATGTATTGAAAGGAAGTGGACTATTGGCAGAGATATTGTCAAGTAAATATTTTGCATGTAACAACTGCTCTTAGCTATTTATTCTGTGTTAGCTATTTAGGCTGTGATAAAAGAATTAGGATATTTATTAGGGTAGAAACACAGAGATAAAACAGCTATGAACAACCAAACACTATTATTGGCTATTAGATTTTAATATATGGGTGTTGCAGGGTCAAATGGTTAAATACAGCAAGCAGAGAGAATGTGTGTCAAATAGCGGTGACTCAGTTAAAATGAAATAAGTAACTTTTTAAAATAAACTGTTCTTGTAAGAGTATAGAGAATACATTTTGCTCTTACTCAAATGTGTGTTATATTCAGTGCTGTTCTTCTGCTACATTTTCTTCCCATGGCTAAATTTCAGATGGTGTGTACAGCAGCATTGATATACTCTAGGTAGAGCGCATAAGTAGTGAACAGGAAATCTTTTGGGATTTGGCCTAGCTGCATGTTGCCAGGGTTGAAATAATAATAATAAAAAAAAGTTCTCCATGTATACTCTTTATGATGCTGTTTTGGTCTTGATGTTTTTATTTTGCACTTTGCCCAATAGTACTATTAGTTGCTTTAACAAGAGACATATTGGCATTATTGTTCATTTTTTGCTTAACAAACTTAAAACAAAAATAGCAAAAACATTCACTTTCAGGTTCTGCATAACACCAAGCCCAACACATTCACCTTTGTTAGTCTTAATTTATCACATCTGATATTACCATTGCATAGAATGTTTGTCCATGTCGTGCAGCCCAAGTGCTCAGTGGATTTATTAGTACTGACAAAGTACCTACTATTCAGGTTGTTGTAGTTGCTAGTAAAACAATTGTTTATTGCTCTGACCACTGTCGTATTTAATTTAGCTCGAAGCTGAAGCTTTTATCCAGAGCAACTTATAACAGAGACAGGTTGCATCTGAGCAGGTTAGGGTTAAGGACCTTGCTCAAGGGCTCACAGTGGTGCTGGCATTTAAACTCAGGACCTTCCAATCAGTAGGCACGTGCCTTAACCACAGAGCTACCACTGCCCTACAGTTACACAATGATGGTGTTCCCAAGCTCCTGATGTCACCGGTTCTTGGTTCCATAGAAGCAGCATTTTGGTGCTGGAACTAAACCGAACTAGCCCTTCTGAAGCATCAAGAGAACGTTTCCAGATTAGACGTCAGCACTCTTTGCTGGTTGAAAAGGGTTATTAGTTGATATTTGTGGCACTTTCATCTTTTGTGTGTAATTTATTGTTGGTTACATGAAGTGCAGTGAGCAGTTTGTACATTCTCCACCATCCTTAGTGAGTTATTTTAATGTCATTTCAGTATATTTACAATTAGATTAATGTTTTGGGTATAAACAAAGTGATAGATGTGTGAAGATGTTTTCTGCACATAAATATACTGAAAGCATTTCTTGATAAATTTCTCGTCAAAATGGAGGGTCTCTGCAGTCTCTCTCTGTGCATTCTGTACAAGTTTTGACCACTGTGCCTGTCTCTCTCTCTCTCTCTCTCTCTCTCTCTCTCTCTCTCTCTCTCTGTCTCTCTTCTCTTTTCTATTGCTCTATTGCTCTTTCTGCTGCTCTGTCTTGAAGTAATATCTAACTGTCTTTTCTCTCTAAGCTGTAACTCCTCTCTCCTTCTCCTGACGTTCCACTGCCTCTCTCTAAGTTATTCAGAGTTGGTATGAAATGTGGTAGCCACACCCCACCCCACGCCTCATCTCTGTCTTTCTCTCTCTCTCTCTCTCTCTCTCTGTCTCTCTCACACTTTCTCTTTCTACTTCTCTATAAAATCTCCCAGTAATGTGTTTTCCCATCATGTGTTTTTTTTATTGTTTTTGTTTTTCCAAACACTCCCGTGGGTCTGTGGTTTTTTAAACATGACGTGACGTTTCTATTTGATGCCCATAACTCTGCAAGGTGGTTTTCATGCCCATTTCCTGCATGGCCTTATCACTCTAATAAAAAAACAGAAAGGCTTGCATTGCTTTATAATCAAAGCTATCTGTATTTCATACTCACCTAAAGCTTCATCTCCTCAATCTGCCCTATTCTCTGCATGCCCGCTCGCTTTTCCCATTCCTGGGTAAGGCTACAACAGAAGTGCCTTAACCCACGTTTGGTCTTTGGAGACTACATTTGGCACAAGTACAGCGAAGTTTGGGAGCAGAAAAGAAAAAAAAAAAAAAAAACAGAGGAAAGAATAGAGAACCCTGCCATTTTTGACCTGCATTTCCTGTGTACTGACCTGTATATATTTTTTTGTCCTCCCCTTCAACTCCATTTTATTTATTTATTTTGCTTTCACCCCTTCCCCTTTTATTCCTCTTCCCAACCCTTTTTCTCCTCTCCAACCTCTTTTCCTCTAAACCTCCTGTTTCTCCCCAATCCTGCCCCATTCCTGTTCATGCTTTGCGCCTGAACAAAAAACACACACACAAACAAAACAAAACAAAACAAAACAAATGTTCCTCCTCGGACCAACCCCGTCCCAATTAACCTCCCCGACCCATGCTCCATGGTCACCTCACCATCGTGCGGGAAACCACCCTCCGTTATGGATGATCTGTTCATCTTCGCTCTACCTCGACTCTTCTCTCTTCCTGTCTTACGCTGCTTGCTCTTCTCTCCTTCTAAAGATGGTTACGCCCCAAAGTCTCTTTACCCTCTTCGGTATGTTATCGTTGGCAATCTACCTCCTTTTTTTAATTTATTATTTCATTTTATTTACTTCTTGGTTATTTTTATATTCTTACATCCTTTAGTTTGTCTGTTTTATATTTAGTTACTATGAACATCTGTAATTCAGGACACATTTTTAATTTATCAGTTATATTTTTGTTCACATTTTAATCAGGTCTGTTTTGGCCTTTTGAAGTCTGTCTCTATCTTGCTCTCTGTCTCTTCTCATGTACAGCTTATTGTAATGCATGGTTGATGATTTTGCATGTAGGCTTTCGTTTTTTTAACTTTTCCATATCACATAGCTCCTCTATATGGGAGGGTGTATCAGAATTTTTTTCTCTACTCTATAAACACGCTATGCTATAGATTGCTTTTGTTTAAGATGCAATCTTCGTGTCCAGGCTCCAGCCTGCAAAGCACTAACTTGTCCTTCATGGTTGACTTCTCTCTTCCGCTCGTCATTGCCTCCTACCTCCATCTGCCTCCCTCCTAACTGAAGGTGTGTATGGGGATGTGCAACGAGTCAAGATCCTCTACAATAAGAAGGACAGCGCCCTCATCCAGATGACAGATGGAAACCAGGCACAGTTAGGTAGGGCCGAATAACTGCAGTGGGGTCCAGAAGGCTGAACTGATTACCAACAGATTTTTTGATGATATAATTTTATATAGCAGAAAAGTCCTTCTTTAAGCTTGAAATCTTCCTGAATATCTAGTGCCACATTGAGGCCTCACCCTAACAATGTGTAAGACAACATTCTTAAATCGGCATCATATTTCAGTCTGTTTTCCCATTTAAATTATGGCATATTTTTCATTTCATTTTGCTCTAGCCATGAGCCACCTGAATGGACAGAAGATGTTTGGGAAGATTATCCGTGTGACCCTTTCCAAACACCAGACAGTGCAGCTTCCTCGAGAAGGCTTGGATGATCAGGGCCTCACTAAAGACTTCATCAATTCACCCCTTCATCGTTTCAAAAAGCCTGGGTCAAAGAATTTCCAGAACATCTTTCCTCCATCAGCCACACTCCACCTCTCCAACATCCCGTGAGTAGAAGAGCAGAAGCAGGCCTAGAGCATAATTAACTAGTTTAGAGCTACTCAGCTAGTCTGTAGCATATGACTGGGTGTCTTGGAATTGCCACTTTGGTTTTACCTCTTCAGGAAGTTCATGGATGCAGTGTCCATCAATATCGAGCCAAACATGAACATTTGTGTCTTTCCACAGTGAGAAGGTGAATGAAGAGGACCTGAGACTTCTCTTCTCCAACTCTGGAGGCACAGTGAAGGCCTTCAAGTTCTTTCAGTAAGAACTTTCAGCTTCGATTACAGGAAGATGTCCCCTTTTAAAACTTGCATTACTACTGCACTATTTTTACTATGTATTATACATATGTTCCTAATACATAAAATGCTTTATATAGCTAAGAGCCACAGAGCCAGAAGTGGTAAGAATGATCTGGATACACTATATGGCCAAAATTGTGTGGACACCTGACCATATCACATCATATGATTTTTGAACATCTCATTCCAGATTTAGTCTCACTTTGCTGTTATAATAACCTCCAGTCTTCTGGGAATCTAGCTTTCCACTAGATTTTGGAGCTGTGCTGTGGCTTTTTACCCGGTCAGGCGCTGATGTTAGATGAGGACTCCTGGGATGCAGTCAGCATTCTAGTTCATCCCAAAGGTGTTGAGTGGGGTTGAGGTTAGGGTTTCTTTTCAGGGCACTCGAGTTCTTCCACTCTAACCTTGGAAAACCATGTCTTCATGGACCTTGCTTTGTGCACAGGGACATTGTCATGCTGAAACAAGTTTAGGCTACTTAGTTCCAGTAAAGAGAAATCTTAATATTATAGCATATAAAGACATCCTGTGGGTGCTTTCAACTTTGTGGCAACAGTTTGGGGGAAGAACCACATATGGCTGTGAGGGTCAGGTGTCCACATATTTTTTGCCATATAGTGTACCTTGTGTGTTCACTCTGAGACCAGTGTTACAGTGACATATGCCTCAGCATTTATAATAAATACTGCTGTCATACATGACCTCTTTCCCAGAACTTGCGTTCTGTTCCGCCCCTTGTAACAATCAGAAGCAATGAGAATCACCTGGTTACTATACGGCAACAATGTAATGAGGAATAGGACTCCTTGAGCTCTGTACCTCGATTGGACCCTTGTAAATGTATGCCAGATGAATGAAAGTAAACACATCATAGTCAAATGTCCAGAACAAGACTGTGATTTAGAACTGCACTTTTCTGAAGCGATTTAGAACTTCTGCATTTTTCTGCAAATTTGTGTTGTTGATTTGACCATCTACGTCTTTGTTTTTCACATCAGAGATCGCAAAATGGCCCTGCTGCAGATGGCGACGGTGGAGGAGGCCATTCAAGCCCTGATCGACCTCCATAGCTATGATATGGGCCGTGGCCATCGTCTCCGAGTCTCCTTCTCTAAATCCACCATCTGAACAGGCAGTATAGCCTGTACCCCTTTCTTGTCCCCTACTCCCTATGGAGTGTTGAGCGATATTAGAGTTATTTGGATCAGTCATTCCTGAAGACCATATTAGAAACACGCAGGCGCCATTGCTCTCTCTTTCTCAGTATTTGTATTCCTGCTGTTATCCATTGGTTGCTCCCACAACAAAATGTGCCTTACTTATACAAAACAGCATAATCTTTTTTTTTTTTCCCCCCCATCATCCTCTACAGGTGATATAGAAGTGTAGGCACATTCCTTTGTTTGTGGTAAGGCATTTTTGTTAGCCCTGATCTTGCCCCGACACTCTGACCTACTGTTCTGTAGGATATTAAATGTGGTAATTTATCTTTTGCAAAACCACACTGGAGCATTTTAAGGCCAGTTTTTTATTGGCTTGTTTTTTTGTTTTAGCCTAAAACCGTTCAGTTATGAATCACCTGAATACGTGTGACATGATTTGATGAACAGCCACCTGCTAGCACACATTCTGTTTGTATATTTGTTGTTTGACCTGACACTTTTAATGCAGTTTAAAATTTAATGCTGGAGACCCTTTACACACATACACACAAGCACACACTTTGGGCAGTGTAGTATGTAATGCATTTGAGAAAGAAAAAAAAAAATTATTATTTTTTTTTTCCCCTTCAAAGAAGATTTTTTTTGTTAAAAATTAACTGCTGGCTCTTGGCAGTAGTGAGGTCAAGCTAACGGTTGCGTACATTTGACCGAGGTCCATTCAGAGTCATCTTTAGCGATCATTAGTGAAAGCAGACAGTTGTCTGTTAGTTAGATGATGATGTTTGTAATCAGATGTTGACTGATCACTATGAACACCGCAATTAACTCTAACAAGGCAACTTGTCCTTGAAGCGAACTCTAATTAAAGAGCACGTAGGAATCCAATTCTTTGTTTCTGATCTCTGGTTGTTTTCTTATGATAAAATAGTTTTATTAAGACAATGAACTGAATGATCAAGTTTGTTAGAAGTAAGTGGGCCTAAAGAAGACATCTAAAGATTAAACCTTTAAATAATAAGGAACAATGATGCGCTTGACTAATTTTACCTTGCAAACACTTTGCTAATTAGCTTCTGTTAACTGTACAGCTAACCCATTATCCTTAAATAGTTTCATGATGCACAGAAGAGCTTAAGCAGTTTTGTTGAAGGGTCTAATAATGCATGAATTAAAGCAATGCCACTCTCTTTTGAAATCCTTCAGCAGATCAGATCCTTCTGCGATCATTACCTACACAGACCTTACACTTGCACTGGACACCCATTGTTGTAGTTTGGCACTGGTCTTGAAAACAAATAATTAAATTC
The DNA here is from genome assembly GCF_027358585.1 of Pangasianodon hypophthalmus. Lineage (NCBI taxonomy): Eukaryota > Metazoa > Chordata > Actinopteri > Siluriformes > Pangasiidae > Pangasianodon > Pangasianodon hypophthalmus. Next base: position 18,422,354 of record NC_069723.1, on the reverse strand, counting down.
TTAAAAACTTTCTGAATATCCTGTAATTTCATTTTGATCCATTTGTTTGAATTGTGCTCATTTTGTTCGCTGTTGACTGAATCTGATTGCACCGCAAACCTTTGCTGAGTTTTGTGATGTCATTGTGAAGCGTTCAAGCCCTTGTATTTACACTACCAGTTAAATATTTGGATTTACCTGCTTATAGTTGGGTTTCTTCATTTTGGCATCTTCTCAACCAGCTTCATGAGAAGCTTCACCCAAAAAAGCTTTTCTTAAACTTACCAAATAGTCTGAGCTCCTCATTGCTTCTCCAAACTTCTAAATGGAAATAAGACGGAAATGACTTGGAAATTAAAACGTATGTAGACTGTTCATACTTTTGACTGGTAGTGTAGATAACCATTAGGACCAAAGCTGCTGTGCCTTTTTACTTATTTTTCTGCATGCAGTATTAAGCTAATTCATTCAGCATTGATTTTCATTTCAACAGTGCAAAAAAAAATTCAGGATTTATACCGGACATTGAAAAACATTTGCGTGAATTCTCCAATGATATTTGCCGTGTTTTGGAGGCTAGGGAGGTCGTTCGTTGATGTACTCAATGTTATAAGATAAAAGAATCTGTGGTCTGAGGTTCCGAATCATGGAAGGGCTGTGTATATTTTCTACAGGGGTTGTGTTTTTACATCCACAAATTCAGTGTGATTTGGAAATGATGCGATTAAAAGTTCTTTTTTTCTACCAGGCTCATGCTGTATGCTCCCTGTGTGCCTGTGTGCTTTCTCCTTCTGTAGCATGCTCAATAAACTCCTATCACTCTATATTCACCTCTCTGACTCTCTGCTGTCTCTCTTTCTCCTGCTTTGATTCTCTCTGCTCACACTGGACAACATAGGCAGGGTTCTATTGTTATTATTATTATTTTATTATTATATTATTATTATTTTTAAATTATTTATTTATTTTAAATCGATTTAAATTTTACTAGGCTAGTCCAGGGGTCTGTTTTGGACTGTACTGTCTGTGACTGAATATGGAGAGGTCACTGGATGCCAATGGTAGGAGTTGATCTTACAGTAAATGTGGATTTTATGAGAGTGTAATAATTTAAATTCTGATTGATTTTATAGGTACCTTAGGAAAAACCTTGACTTAAAATATTGCCATACTTTCGGATTTCACTAGGTTCCACCTACGACCAGAACAGACTTTCTCATCTCTGGCTTGAGCATGTAAGTGTATTCAGCGCAATTTCAATACAACCTCGAGTCAGTAGTGACCCATGCCCTCGTTTCCCCCTTCTATCATTTATATCCGTTCGGCTCCCACCACCTCTCTGATACTGTTTATTTTACCACTACAGAATTCCCAAAACAACTGAAAATATAATGTAATATAATGTATATATTTAAGTTTTCTCTCGTGCACTTTTTCTAACTGCTGCCTGAAGACACCCTGGAAGGGATGCTAGTCCATCACAGAGCATCACGCATGCACGCATTCACACACACATTCATACCTAGGAGCAATTTATCTTAGCCAATCTACCTAATAGCATGTTTTTTGGGAGGAAACTGAAGAATCTGGAGGAACCCACGTGGACAGAAACTCCACACAGACAGTAATTTGAGCTCAAGATTGAATATGGGACCTTGTAGCTATGAGGCAGCAGTGGCATTCATTCATTCATTCATTTATTTTTGTTTATTTGTTTTACTTATTTAGACAAATGATCAACATAATTACCAAGCAGCAATTATGTTTGGTATAGGTTTAGTATTATCTGTGCAATTATAATCCACATTCTTTAAGTGTAACAAACATTATTGGGAACAACCATACAATAAAATATTGACACTTTTACATTATTATTGAAAGTTTATGCTGGTTTGGTTGGACAAAACCCATGCTTTTATAGGGTTTAAAAGTTCATTTCTGATGAAGACTTTCTGAAATATTAATGCAGTTTTTGATCTCTCTGTCTATATAATCTGTCATGCATTCAGCATTACAAAGCAATCATATCCATAGAAATGGTTTACATATGGGCTGAACATGATACATAAATAGACTGATTCCTGTTTAAATGCAGAGGGGCTGAAAAGTTCAAATCCTTGAGGCAGCTACTTAAGTACAGTAATAAAGTACATGGCCTTGGTTACTTTCCCCCAGAGCTCAATTCACACTTCTGTCTGTTCTCTCTCAGGCCTTTTTGCTCCAACTGCCTGTTGTTGAGAGTGATGATTGATTGTTCTGTCTGCTCATAGCTCAGCTCGTCCTCTCACTGGTCAGAAAATCACTGAAAGTCTGGAGTACACAGCTTTCAACTAAAGTGTTCAATAATTTCCCCCTACATATAAAAAGTTGTGCAAATCTTAACAGTACAAAAATACACCAGAGATATTCAGGTCTTTATTAAAATCATTCATGTGATTTTCAAACAAAAACGATACTTGTGCAAAATGTCTGGTGTCTAAGATTTGCTTTTTTTCGTACCAGTGCTGTGATGCTAACATGGGAAGTATATAGCCTCTAGTTTAGTGTTGTGCAAAACTCCTTGCCATCAAGATGCATCATTTGCACCATTTGCACATAACACAATTTGCACATAACACCATTTGTACATAAAGTCCCATAATAGAGCAGAATAAGTATTGAAAAATAAAATATGCAGCTCTCAAGTGAGCCTTCAAACTTTTTCAATTTAACGTGGTTTGAGGACAGTATGTGAGGATTTAGATAAAATTTTGCATAAGGAGTAATGCATTTTAACCTTAGCGTATGTAGCACTCAAAAATACACTGAAGAGACATTTTTTTCCCAATGAAACTGGCAAATGAGCCAATCGACACATGAATCTGTAATGGTTGATAATTGAGTGGTTGTTTTGAACTCTCTTATATTAACTGACACCCCAGAAGCCACACCCCCTTCCATCATTTCGCATTAATAATCATTGGGGTTTGTTTGATTTTCTTGCTTGAAAGACGTGGTGTCCTTAGTTTTTGTCAGGGTAAACAGAGAAAGCTTTGCCTTCATTAATGTGAAATAAAATCTATTAATGTATGTTTGTCTAGCTCATGTTAAGCAAGTATGCGGTGGCTCAGCGGTTAAGGCTGTGGCTTAATGATCAGAAGGTTGGGGGTTTGCGCACCAGCAGGCTGCCACTGTTGGGCCCTTGAGCAAAGCATCTGCTCATTTGTTTTAGTTGACGAAGACACTAGAAAAAGTTACCTACACACTTTTTTTATTAATTGTACAAAAGAATAACAGAATAGTAAGAAAGAAAGCGTGCACATAAACTTTTCTATGCGTTATTCTCAGGTCTACTATAGGCTTCTTTTATCTCCATTAACCCTGTGCGAGACTAAAGAAGAAAGCATTAGACAGCAAAGATGTCTTATGGATTACATTTGGGGGTAAGAGATAAACTGTGTAGGTAACTGTAAGGTCATGTGCTATAAATGCAAGTGGATATTTTATATTGGACAATTTTGGAATTGTAATGCAGTGTTGTATTGTTGCACAGTTTAAGTGAAGCAGGATGAATGTGTGAGGTGCTCACACATGCACATGATGTACACACACAATTCTCTCCAATTCGCTACGGTAGGTCTTGTATACACATAAATCACACGTTATTACATGTGGAAACGAGTGCATTGTGTGTGTGTGTTAAAGAGGAAAGGTTATTAACAGCCTACACAGCACCCCAGAGTTCTCTCAGTGCTCAGTGCCAGCCAGCAGATGAACTGGTCCACTTTAAGAGCAGTGGGAATGTTTGCTGGTACTTCTTCATCCAAAGTCACTCTATCTTTAGCAAACAGTATTAGCAAATGTATTAATCAATCCCTCTATATAAAGATATATCTTTATCATCTTTTCTCCACTGTCAAGATGTCATATAGAATGTGGATGTAAAACATGACTAAATGATGACTAAAATGTACTGAATGATAATACAGGACCTGTATGTACCATCTTAAACCAGGACATAAATACAAGACTAATAACACACACAGCGCTAGTACATGATATCAATACAGGATCTATAAACACAGCACTAACACATGATATAAATACAGAACGTATACACACATAGCACTAATGTATTATATAAATACAGGACTTATACACACATAGCACTAATGCATTATATAAATACAGGACTTATACACTAATACATGATATAAATACAGGACTTATACACACAGCACTAACACATGATATAAATACAGGACTTACACACACAGCACTAATACATAAAACAAATACAGGACTTATACACACATAGCACTAATGCATTATATAAATACAGGACTTATACACACAGCACTAACACATGATATAAATACAGGACTTACACACACAGCACTAATACATAAAACAAATACAGGACTTATACACACATAGCACTAATGCATTATATAAATACAGGACTTATACACTAATACATGATATAAATACAGGACTTATACACACAAAGCACTAATACAAGATATAAATACAGGACTTATACACAGATTACTCTAACAAAGGATATTAATACAGGACCTATACACACACTATGTTAATACAAGATATAAATACAGGACTTATACACAGACTACGCTAATACAGGATATTACTACAGGATTTATACACACACTAACAAAGGATATAAATACAGGACCAATACACACTGTGCTAATACAGGATACAAATACAGGGTTTATACACACACTATGCTATTACATGATATAAATAGAGGACCTATACTCGCACAGCATTAATACAGGATACAAATACAGGATATAAATACAGGCCCTATATTCACACTACATAATACAGGATATAAATACAGGACCTATAGACTACACACAGTAATAATACACAATTTCAACTGTAAGTCCATGAATCTAAACAATTATGACTTGGGCATTATAGTGAATGTGAGATTCAAAGATCAACCGAGAAACTCCTTAATGACATCATTACTCACCCACACAGGCGTATTTCTAAAACTTGGATTTGGAGAGTCTTACAGGACATTTATCTACAGATTAAAGGCAAATCTCTCAGATCACACTATGGGGGTTGGGGGATTTTCTAAACCAAATGAACTTTTATCTAAATGCAAATGATATGATGGACCTCTCACATTCATTATTAATGGCCCCTGTGAAATTGGTAGAAGGCTGTGCCGCATTTTGTTCAGGAGGATAACCTACAATGAATGAGTTAGTGTGTGATATCCAGAAGTGACTAACAGCCATATCATGGCAACCCATTGTCTCCCTCCCTTTACGCACTTGTTTTCACATATTAAAAACATTGATCATCTTGCATTGATCATCTTGCCTGCCAAGCACCTTAAGCCATTTGTCACATGTGAAGCTTGTTTCCGTGGTGTACATTTATCCGTGAATGTCTGATGAGATAAGGTCTTATGCTATAGTTGTGGATATTGTTTGCACAGTTGTCATATATTATTACTGTATAGTAGAATATGTAGCATATTACTACACTGATGAATAATCCACTTCAGTATGCTTTATTTGGTATCTGGTGTAATAAACTTGGTGGTTATATTAACATAAGAAATATATCGTTTAGAAATTATCATAATTGACACATTTAATAATCTACTTTGTGTTACACTTTATCTGTCATAATAAAATTATAAAACAATGGAGGGAATAGAGTTGGGGCAGTGGTGTTTCAGTGATACTTATAGTTACAGTGGTGTTTCAGTGATACTTATAGTTACAGTGGTGTTTAAGTGATTAGTTATAGTTACAGTGGTGTTTCAGTGATAGTTATAGGTTATAGTGGTGGTTCAGTGATTAGTTAGAGTTACAGTGGTGGTTCAGTGATAGTTATAGTTACAGTGGTGGTTCAGTGATAGTTATAGGTTATAGTGGTGGTTCAGTGATTAGTTAGAGTTACATTGGTGGTTCAGTGATAGAGTTACAGTGGTGGTTCAGTGATAGTTATAGGTTATAGTGGTGGTTCAGTGATAGTTAGAGTTACAGTGGTGGTTCAGTGATAGTTATAGTTACAGTGGTGGTTCAGTGATAGTTATAGTTACGGTGGTGGTTCAGTGATAGTTATAGTTACAGTGGTGGTTCAGTGATAGTTAGAGTTACAGTGGTGTTTGAGTGATAGTTATAGTTACAGTGGTGGTTCAGTGATAGTTATAGTTACAGTGGTGGTTCAGTGATAGTTAGAGTTACAGTTGTTTTTCAGTGATAGGTATAATTACAGATGTGGTTCAGTGATAGTTATAGCTTATAGTTGTAATAGGTATAGCTGTAATGTTATAATGGTGATTCATTGATCGGTACAGTTATTGTGGTGGCTCAGTGATAGTTATTGGTTATAGTGGTGGTTCAGTGATAGTTATAGTTACAGTGGTGGTTCAGTGATAGTTAGAGTTACAGTGGTGGTTCAGTGATAGTTAGAGTTACAGTGGTGGTTCAGTGATAGTTAGAGTTACAGTGGTGGTTCAGTGATAGGTATAATTACAGATGTGGTTCAGTGATAGTTATATTTGTGGTTCAGTGATAGTTATAGCTTATAGTTGTAATAGGTATAGCTGTAATGTTATAATGGTGATTCATTGATCGGTACAGTTATTGTGGTGGCTCAGTGATAGCTATAGCTATTGCTTAGTGATAGTTATAGATTATACAGTAGTTATAGTGTTGGCTCAGTGGTCATTTCTGTGCTTGTAGTGGTGGTTATAGTTACAGTATAGTGGTGGCTCAGTGGTAGTTATAGGTTATAGTCATAGTGTTGGCTCAGTGGTTAAGGTTGTGTGCTGGTTACAGGGAAGCTGTGACTGCCAGACAGCGACTGATGGGTCGTTAGCCCTCTGCTGCTCAGCTCTGGGCTTGGATTCGGTTGTGAGTCACTGGATAAAAGTGACTGCCAAATTAATAAAATGTTAATGTACAATATAAATGGGAGTCTTAAAATAAGTAGTAGTGTCCTCTTGAAACATGTGATACAGCTCCAGTGAGGACATCAGACAAAACCTGTACTAAACACACATTAACCTGCCACACAAAGCAACAGCCTAATAACACTAACACAGAGAGATTTACATGAAAGGAGTGACTTCCACTGTTCTTGTCTCGGGTGCCTCTTCCCCTTACCCTCTTAATATATTTAATGTTCAGCCAAGACATGATTGCAGCCATCTCCTTAATGATGTACATGCAAGCACACACAAGCATACGCATGCACACTTCAAACTTCAATTAGCAGAGGTTTATGAGCAGCTTTATACCAGTCTGCAAATGCATTAACAGAAATTTAGAATTGTGAAGGGCCGACAGGGGGACTGTTGCCTTTTGCAGATTGCCATGTGACAAATTATAAGCATTGAATTTTGATTGCACCTCAGTAATGTTTGAGATTGAAAATTTCAAACTTCCAGAAGCTAGGAGTTACGAAAAACTCCTTTTTTGTGACTGCACTGCATGTGCGATCATAGTTCAGTATCGAAGTATATCCTCATACATATTCAAGATCGTAAAAGTGCAGCAGATTAACTGCAATGGTTTTTTTTATGTTAGGAATGTATTCATCCCTGTAGCCCATCTATAATAACATAATATGTCTTTGAATTTATAACACAGCCCTGTTCTATGCGTACTAACATCAAATCAGATTAAAGAGATCAGCAAATGACTCCTGCCATCACTCATCATAGTCCTCCTTCTGACAACGCTATAAAGATCTATTTAACGGCTATTGTAAAAGTGTGGATCAATTGTGAATGGCTGCAGGGTCATATCTCTTTTGGTCAACTTCAAAAATCCAATTGATCTGCTAAAATCCAGGCTTGGGGAGAAGCATGCGAGCACACGGCGCTGATAGTCTGTAGCTCTGAAGCCATTTTATCCCTCTTTAAAGTAATCACCTCCATTACCATTTATCAGTCTGTCCATCAGGGGAGCAGCATTGAACATCTGCTCCGGGCTGGGTGCTGAAAGGAGTCGGCATCGCCGGCTCACTGGAGATTCACCATTTTGTCACAAAAATGCCGGTACAAAAGGTCAACTTGGTATGTCTCCAACATGGTGCGACCTGAAGTGTAGTACGTAAAAGCATGGATGTAGAGAATGCACGATTCTCACTGTGAGTGCATCTCTGAGCCAGACTTCATACCGTTTCATATGCCATATATTGGAGTGTGCCAGGGCTTGGCATGGAAGTGCACTTTGGAATCAGCCTGTGTCCAACGCTGGCATGCAGGGCACACCAGGCCACGACCAGGCTGGAGTGTAATGCTGGGCAAAATGCGATTAGCATTGGACAGTGTTCCACAGACATCCTACCTCTACCAGACTAATTTAATTAAACCAGCAAACAAGAGTTTATATCCTTTTTATGACTGGAGGGAATCGCTGGATTGGAAACACTGAACATGGGCAGGTCTTGTTTCCTCTGTGTGTGTATGTGTGTGTGTGTGTGTGTGTGTGACTGATTAAAAATGCCAAGTGCTGCCATTCTCTGTTCTCTCAATTTTTAAAATAGACCTTCTGTTTTGTGTGTGTGTGTGTGTGTGTGTGTGTGTGTATACATGCATGCATATATATATATATATATATATATATATATATATATATATATATATATATATATATATATATATATTATACTTTAAAACTATGGAAATCCTTTCCACTCCGACTCAGATCTCTGGAAGTGACTTACTTTAAGTGAATATGTTATGGGTAATATTAAACTCTTACCACCTAACCTAACATGTAAAGATTTTCTACCTTGAAATATGATACAGATGATACATTCGTTTCTTTTAAGAATTTAAAGGAGAATTTATTAATACAAATCAAAATGCACAAAAAGATAATCAGACCAAAGACTTTAAAACTAGCAAGTAAAAAAAAACACTTTAACACACAACCCATGACAAATTTCTCTCTAAGTTCCCAATTTTCCCTTCATTATCAACCTCTAAATCATCATCCGTGCTGGATCACAGCTCTTTCAGCTTTTTATCACTTCTTAATAGACTCAAATGAAATGATCTCGTGACGGTTTCCTGCCAATGCAAATTAGTGCAGGTCAAAGGTTATGAGCTTACACACCACTCACCAGGAGCTTCAATTTGCCCATGCTGCACCATGCTAATAGCTTTAATGATTATTGTCAGCTTCACATTAATGTCCTTGAAGGCAAAAGCAGTTGAACGTACTGTCAAATTAGATTTGTCAAAGGATGGGTCATGAAGATCGCACTGGTGGAATGAGAATGAGGGCGAAAACAACTTTTTTTTTTTTACTGTTGAGATAAAGATTTGTGTATTAAAAATCCTGCAGAATTTTCTGCTGTTCCTTCATGTTTGAATTCTTATTGGAGTGAACACAAGCTGTGAGGTGAGTCATTTTGGCAACTTGCAGAAATATCTCGCTTTTAGATATTTATCAAGAGCATTTGACACATTTCATTTTTTCACTGTTGCAGAATGGACTTTTTTTCAGTAGTTTTTCAAAAGATTGTCCTGCAGAGATCAGTACAAGAACCTGCTTTTTTTTTTTTTTTTTTTTTTTTTTTTAAGATTTTACTCCTATTTTGCACTTTTACAGTCATAGCAGTGTCTCTATGTTATTTGAGTGACATGGGTCTTATTGAAACGGCAACATTGTTTTAACTCAATTTAAAAGAGCTTAGTTGACCTTAAAATGTTGATCCAGGCAAAGACTAGGTAAATGTCATTCTTCAGGGCTCGCAATATTGAGGAGCCTATGATTGTTTATTGCTTGCTATGTTGTGGCGGTAGTTTCCTCATGTAAATATTTAAAGATTTAAAAAAACTGGGTATCTGGATTGACTGGGTATTCTAAATTAAAATGCATATAGAGAAGCTAACTAATATAAATAAAATTGGTGGTTACAAAAGCATAATTTGATGGATGCTCCTCCAACGGTTAAAGCACTTAACCAAATGTACTATGTTAATATCTTAGGGTCATATTTATAGTTGAGTTAAACATGTTCAGTGAGGATTTAATACAGAAATTGCGCATGTCAGACATTGCTACAGACTTAAGTGCTATTTAGAAGTTAGGTGAGAGGTACATGGGCTAGAGTTTGCTTTAGAACAGAGGTGAACTTGAACTTAGTGATATCGACTCAGAAAAGGAGCACTATTAAGTCCAGAGTCACTCTCTGACAGTTTAATGCAACCACAATATGCCATGATGAAATTTATATTTTGCACTGTAAATACACTAAAAAATCTATGGAATTCTATTCAGGGCCAGTATTTAATACATAAATATGACACAATTAATTAAGTAATTAATAGTATCATCCCTTTAAGGTCTATAATTTTTTTTCACATGGAGGACATCAGCTTCTTAAACAGAGACATTGCTTATCTCAAGAACTAAATTTTAATGGATAAAATGTTTGGATGGATTTTGGATAAAATGGATTATCCATTTTTAATGGATAAACTTATGAACTTAAAGTGAGCTGTAAACACAGCAGACGAATGCTCAGTCAGATTATCATTCAAACCATGGGCACATTTTCTTTACAGTAGAGCACATCAAATTAACTATTGAAATTAATCATTTTAACACACCAAAATAGAAAATTCCCGAGCACACAGGCCATTGCATAAATCATCTTACACCAAAATTCTTTGCAGTCAAATGACTTAATTTAGTAAATGATCTTCACCATGCATTTGAGCTTGAATCAGTACAGTGCAGCTATTATAGGTGAAATCTCAGAGAGATTAAAATCACTAACCAACAGTGTTGTAATGTTCAGTAGTTTTGATCAACTTTGAGTGTACCTCGCACATGGGCATTCTCAATAAATAAGTCTCTTGAATGGATGAACGTATGAATGAATTAATCGATTAACAAGCAATTATAATGACCACACGTCTCTACAGAGGTGCTAAGGATTTGAAGAATAGGTTCTGCTCCATTTTCTTGTGATTCAAGATGCATATCTAATGTCTGAATTATTTAAGGAGACACAGCGAGTCAATTTCCGTTGACAATCTAGGTGAAAATGCACCAGGCTGAGCCTTTTCTTTCAAGTTTTCATGGTACTTACTCACCTAATGGTTCAGATGGTCTTTAGAGAGACATACACTATGATTATGATCAAGCACTTTTGAGGTGTTAAACACAGAAGTGCTGATAAAAAGGTCAATATTATTTCTGTTCCACGTGAGACAGGAGGAGGAACAGGAAGGAAGGGGAAGGGCTCTTGGCCTGCCTATTAACATTTATGAATAATTTAAGCAGGCATGCCTGGCCATGGTCCAGACACATCATTTCCTAATTGCAATCAAAGAGAGGAAGTAGGATGATGCAGTGCGATGGATGTCTGGCAGCTTGGGATCACACAGCTCTGGAGGGCAGTTCTGTGTTCAGAGGCAATAAACACGGCATTTCATCGCTTTCTGGCTCAGTTTGGCTGATTGTCATAATAAAAGTTGATAATAAAAAAAGTCCATAATAAATGCTGGGACGTTTGGTATTCAGTAAATCGTTTGTTGTAGTGTATCATATTCAGTAGAGCAGTGTTGGAGCAGAGCACCTACGAGCAGAGCACATATATTTATTCACCAACACTGGGATGTTAGACATCAATGACAATGTACAGTAAATCTCCTAATATACCATCATACACCATCCGGGGTGGTACTGGAAGAAACCACTTACACCTTTTTGACACTTTTCACTGTGCATTATGTTTAAGTAGAAACCTTTATGCACATACTTAACTTCATCTTTTATGCAAAGCTGGGTCACTGCAGGGAATTCTCACATAACAGCTGTAGCAGCTTGGGTTTTGTACTCATGCCTGTAATTTTTAGATGCAAAGTACTTCATGAATATGCCTTGTAAATTATTTACTCACATTTATCTGACTGAAGCTTTTATGCTATTAGCTTTTGTATGAATCATTAGATACTTTAAGCCTTAATAATTGCAGACAAAGCTACTGTGACTGGAAAAACAAAGTGAGCTACTTTGTGCATGTGCAAATTTGATTTACTTTCCTGCCACCATAGTAGTGGTGTAACTCAGTGATCTGTATCTGCAACTGTTTAGTGCCTCAAATACCTGTATATGTATCTTTATTTGGATTTAAACCCAATTTAGCCATGGGCTATACCGTAAGAATTTTTTCACGCCCATGAAAAACAGGAAAACAAGAGTTCATAATTGGTCTCAATTAGAAATGTGCTTAGGACTGTGTTTGTAATCCTGCTCATGCAGTTATCATTTTTGTTTGTAATGAATTTATTTTCCCAAAATATAAACAAACCCATAGCCTAATTTAAACCACTGTGACTCTGGCCAGGCAGTTACTAAGGATACGGTTAACATAAAAGTGGACTTTCTTTGTTCTGCAAGCTTCAGTGCTGACTGTTTACTCGTGCCCACATGACAGTTAAAACCTCCTGCTCAGGCAACATTTTTGTTGAGTCCCACAGGATCCCAGCTCTGATGCACGCCTGATGTATTCACGTTTACATAACTATGGTCAACTGAAAGCTGGAGTTTTTTCCCAGTTGGAACAACAGGGTTAGACAAATTCACTTGGTGTTTTCGCTGAACATATTTTTTTAAAGACACCAGCTAATATGATTGATTTCCTCATTTTCCCAAACTGTGCCAGCCACTACTAAACTTATAGCAATCATTTTTGCTTCTGGTGTAATATAAGGACCATGCTTTTTGAAATAGTCAGCATAAATTGCCAAGCACTCTGTTCTGCCGTGGTGTTAGCGCTTAGTGAACTTTGATTACCATGGTTACAGCATTAATGCAGATTTATTTCCGGTCACCAGAGCCAACCCTACAGCCATCAATGCTTAAAGTATGTGATTGAGCTGGCATGATGAATCACCTGTGGCAAAGATAGATCCAGAGCTGTCAATCATCTATACAGAAATATTTAACAGCTTCTTTTTATTTCACTTGTATTATACCACAGCACTGGTCATAATGTTTTCTATACAAATTCTCTGTAACATCAGCTCTGACAGTAGTTCAAGTCACATGTTTCTATAAATGCACTTGTTCTAATAAGTGATCATTTCTATAATTTTCTATAATTTGTTCAACATAAATGGGTAAAAAAACAACAACAACTTGTAATTGTTAATTTGGTGTTTTCTGTGAGGAGAAGGAGTCTCCAGTGTCAGCTTTCTAACAGAGTCAGAGCTGGGACTTTATGTTTGAGTCAGAGCTGGGACAAGCTGCATTTTTTGTCTTATTAACTTCTTTTTCTAGAGGCTGTTGAGGGAACAACTGTTTATATCTAAGTGGCAGGAACTAACATGTCTTGTGGATATTCAGCAACATTAAATGTAATAATGAACAGACTATGAAAACTATGTAACTATGAAAAAACACTTTGGGAGGTGCTGTTATTGAAAAATAATCAAATTTGGGGCTGTAACAGTAGCTCAGTTTCATGTTGGGTGGCATCACACCACCCTGTCACTGATTATTTTCTTTTAACAACGAGTGTTGATGTGTATTATGTATGTAGGATAATAAATTCCACTTTTCAGTAAAAGTCCTTGTTGAAAAAAGTGAAAAATACATATAGCACAAAACATAATGAACTGTATAAACTAAAGAGGTCTAGATTGTAATGTTGGTTTATTTTCTATTGTACTCTTTGTCTTGGATGGTTAATTGTCAGAAGCAAGCACATGCAAAACGAGTTGTGTCATGACCAAATGGTTGAAGTCCCAGTCCAACGTAAAGTTTGTTAATGCAGAGTTTTTATTGTAATCACTTATTATTGTGCAGTCATAATAGCACTAAAGTAACTAGCAAATGCCTGGCTGCTGTTTTCACCAGCAGTGTTTTCATGCATTTCACACTGAATCTGAAGAGATGGTTATGATAGCATTTTAATTAACTTTGTCTTTAAACGAGTCCAGTGTGCTGAACGGTGTGTTTGTTTGCAAAGTCGTGGATTAATCACATTAAAAGAACAGAGAGTGTGCAAAACGCATTTCTGACTTTTATTCAAATCAACAACAAAGAACGCTTTGTCTCGCAAAACTAATCGTGCTCCACAAAACTATTCAGAGGACGCATCTAAAGTCATTGTCATGAAGACAATTTGGATGATTCATGCTTTGTTGGAAGCGGGAGAGCCTCTGCATTAATATATGAGTTTATAAGCATGCATTTAGAGTTCGATTAAGTGATGCACAGCTTGAGCGTTTTACTCAATTAAATAATACGGTTAGACAAATCATCGTGTGTGTTTTAGATTTAAAAACACTGCATACAGTTGCAATTAAATGCAATTAAGTAGAAACATCATAATTAAGCTTGTCATGCACAAATTTGGGCTAAATCATGTAAATTTGTACATCATCCCAATTACACCAAACATGCACTTTTTAAACGTGCATAATAATTTATTGATTTTCCTGAATATTATAATATTATGTGAGTCGCTCTTATTTATGAATTTGCACCCATGGAAAAGAGAAAAAAAGTGAAACAGTAATGCTTTTATTAACATACTGTATCTGTGATTTTCCACAACACAACCATGTCCACTCTGATGAGGAAACCTTGGCAAGTTGTACAAATGCTAAACAGCACTGCAGGCTATTGTCTCGAAATAATGCAACTTGCTATTTTTTGCCCGAGTGCAATTATTTCTGCATAACTGGCTTGGGAATGTGAGGCAATTATTTCTACCGGCTAATTATTCATTTTCATAATAAAGGTAATTTTTTACACAGCAATTATGAGCTGAATCAATGCAGCAAAGCTGATGCCAACCGTTTTTTTTTCCCTCTTTTTTTTGTGTGTGTGTGTGTGGTCTGGCTTTAGCAGACAAGGCTAATGGGTGGCAGGTCTCTCTTGAGCACGAATGGCGTCATATCGCTAACCACAGTGATACAGTCGCTGATAATGGGACACACACTCGGGCAGCCCATGCAGCTGTCTGTGATTACAGGGAGATAGGTCTCAGGATCAAACTTAATAGCCTGCAAAATAAGGGAAAAGGGAGCATGGGGGTATTACATTATGGAAATTATCCATTCTCTATAGGAGGATTTCCCCCACTTCTCAAAGTGCTTTTAAAGGAAGGGAATCACAATGAGGAAATTTAGCACAACACAGAATCACAGTTTCCTTAAAGTTGATGCACAAAAGAGCTTGGGATTTAATGTGAAAATGATCACTTGAAAAATCCAACTGGAGGAGAGTAAGTGTACTTATGATATCTCCACTAATGTACAATCTTGTACAGGCTACGTATGACATCGCATCTATGCAATCCTATAAAACATATTCATACAACAGTTCTGGATCACTAATTTAATTGGACAAGTGATGTTCCAAGAGTGCTGATATTTAGTAAAACAGCACCGGTACATTTCACTGTTTGTATCAGGTTGTCTGTGTTCACTACATAAAACCCCAATTCTAGCACTAGTTTGTTACACTGAGACTGTTTCTACCCTTACGACAGGCTGTCTGTCAGTCAGTGTGTTTCGTGGCAACACACAACCCTCCATCCAGCTGTGGCTTCTTTGGGAACAATTTTCACTGACGGAGCAAAAATAAACAAAATATTTGGCTATACTGTGTCTGAAATGTCAGTTACTCAATATTTTCTTGTTAACAGAACTCTTGTGTAAAAGCAACATCACACTTGCAATTGTGCCGTTGTACTGAATATCAGCACGGCTGTGATTGCCTTGGCCTGCAGCCTCATGCAGCCTCATGCATACGGCTGATTCAGCACTCTTTCTCATGCAGGACTGATTAAATATGACATCACACTTGTACAGTCTGATACAACCTGTATATGACATCACACTCATACAGTACTGTATAATCTGTATGTGACAGCACACCTGTACACTCCTATAGAGTCTGTATAGGACAGGGCCTATAGGATATCGCACTTGTACAATCCTATAGGCCCTGTATAGGACATCACACTCTTACAGTCTTATAAAGCGTGTAAATGATTGAAGCGTGTAAATGAAGCATGCAACTTGTATAAACCTGTACAACTATATATGACATCATACTTGTACAATTCTACATCACAGTCCAATAAAGCCTGCATATGACATCATATCCATACAGTCCAATAAAGCCTACATATGACATCACACTCATACAGTCCAATAAAGCCTGCATATGACATCATATCCATACAGTCCAATAAAGCCTACATATGACATCACACTCATACAGTCCAATAAAGCCTGCATATGACATCATATCCGTACAGTCCAATAAAGCCTACATATGACATCACACTCATACAGTCCAATAAAGCCTGCATATGACATCATATCCATACAGTCCAATAAAGCCTACATATGACATCACACTCATACAGTCCAATAAAGCCTACATATGACATCACACTCATATAGTCCAATAAACACTGCATATGACATCACACCCATTATAATTAAGGATTATATATATGAATACACACACACACACACACACACACACACATACATTCATATATATATATATATATATATATATATATATATGCTTTTTCTTACATTTTCAGTTTGGAGTATGTTTTAGAATTGCACATACATTTAAGATTCGTCTACACTTCACATGACAACTTGAGCATTCCTGTGCACTCTGTATTCTGTGTAAGGCAGTCATATCGCCTATTTATTGCTCTCATATTAGCTACATCACCTTTATTGTAAAACAATTCATGGCAAGAACTGTTTATTTCTTAAAAGATATTTTCTATATTGGATTAGGTATCCTGAACTCCTGCACGTTATGCAGCATTTGGCCATGTCTATATCGATGAGAGCCTGGAACCTGCTCCTCATCGTCTACTTCCTGGTAGTGCTGATGTGTTTGAGAGCTTGAGCAATCACATCTTGAACACACAGGGAAATGCCCACAGGAAATACCAGAAGAGTGTCTTAATTAAACCGCTGTTCAGGAATGACTCCATTTCAGTTTGTCTTTGCTGCTGTGGAAGCAAACTTTCTCCCTAAAGATGCCTCTCAATCCCAGCTGTTTATTAAAGTCTGGTTTATAAGATGAGAGTTAATACAGGAAATTCAGAACAAAAAAGGTCTGAACAAATAGAGATTTCTGGTGGAGTTCCAACTCTTAATGTAATGTATAGTCCTCCTAAAAGAAACCTCATGCATATAACGAACGCTTTTTGGACAAAATAACAGATTGTATAACAGGGGCAAGATTTTAAATGATAGATAGATAGATAGATAGATAGATAGATAGATAGATAGATAGATAGATAGATATTTTGTGAAAAAATTGAGCTTTTCTGAGAAAGGTTTCATCACCAGACATAATAAATGAAAAGGTCTGTGGTATTGACAATACATACCAGTACATACATACGACAATAAATATGCTCTAGTAGCTTCCAAGACAGGCTTGGAACTAAACTGTAGATTGACACTGGAGGCTCCTTAAAAAAATTAAGTGAACATATCTTTACAAAAAAATCTGTATATATATGGAGCAAGATTAAATACAATACAAAAACAATGTGAATTCATTGTTATTATAGGAAATATAAATTACTGTGAATAATATTGTAACTGTGAATAACAGTGCTTTAATACATATATGTGATTTACTACTTTCAGAGCCACATATCAGAATAAAGAATTCAGCAGTGCCGTGGTATAAGTTACTGTCTGTGTGTTCACTGAAAAAACTCTCCACATTTTAAACTTGGTGAAATAGAAGAAAATAGAGAGACACACAGACAGGAAGCTGGAACCCCAAGGGTGACTCTGGGACTCCCAGTTTTCATCTGAGAACAAAACTTAAGGCTTAATCATGTAAGAGGTAATAAAGCCCACATCACAATGTAATATGCTGTTATATTCAAAAATCTAAATATATTGCAAGAGCATTTCACTATATTACATTTTTATGAAGCCACTTCACTAAAACAATATCTGCAGTTTAAATATGCTGAAAGTCACGGTGTTATCTCTCTCCATTGGGATACAAATATTTATTTTTCTGCTCGGTTTTACTGTCTCGTTCCCTTTTGTATTTTTACCCAATGCAAATGTCACAGCACTGGAATAATCCACTTCCTGAAAGAACAATCTATATAAGAGCGGAGCTGAAAGATGCTGGAGGACATGAACATGCTCTCTTACATTAACGTTTTTTTTTTCAGTGTGTTAGTTTTAAGAACAATGTAGATGTCTGCGTCTCTGGGTCTCTTCTTGTGTCGAGCCACAAGCTGAATCTGCTCTATAAGGTATGATCAAAACCTGACAAACTCTGTGATACATAGGAAAAAAAGACTCATGTTTGGAGTTACTTTTTTGACTATACCACATTTATACCATTTTGGAGATGTCCTTATCCAGAGCGATTTACAGAAGGGCTTTGTAGAAGGTCAGGGTTTAAGAGTACTGCTAAGCTGAAACTCTGTTAGACAAGAGTTGGTAGGTTGAGTTTTGTTGAGTGCAGCAAGTGCTTATTTACATCCTTGGTGAAGAGTTAGGTCTTCGATCTTCATTTGTAGACTTATTATGGTAACTCAGCTGTTCAGACAGCCAGAGGAAGTCTGAATTCCACCACCTGGGTGCCACTATCGAAAAGTCTTGATGTAGGTCTTCCTGGTGCCTGGGGTATACATAATTCCAGCCATAACTTGTGATTGTAGTGGTGATCGACTGCTCTGGAGGTTCTATCTGCTTAGAGATTTTTTTTTGAATAACTGATGATGTTATATGGTCTCACAATGGCACAGCAGGTAGCCTTGCTTTCTCACAGCTCCAGGGTCCCTGGTTTGATCCTGAGCACAGGTAACTGTCTGTGTGGAATTTCTATCCATGTTCTCCCTATGTTGGCATGGGTTTCCTCTGGGTTCTCTGGTTTTCCAAACATCCATGAGGGTGGATTGGCTATGCTAAATTGCCCCTAGGTGTGAATAGGTGTGTGAAAGTGTGTATTCATGGTGTCCTGCAATGGACTGGTGTTCTGTCTAGTTTCTCATGTTAGTGTTCATCTTGTCATCTTTGCATAATATTGGGATAGCAACATTTGTGAATGAAGGGTGACAAGGTTCTGATTTCCTCATTCTTAAAGTTGCTATAAAGAACAATTCAGCCAAACTGCCTTTGCATTCTGTTTCCTATTGCTACAGTAGATGCTCTGAGTTGGAAACTGTGATCATCATGGAAACCTCTAATCATCAACTAAACATTTCAACCTGATCTGGCTGTATTAACTTGATCTGGAAACCTTTCTGCTAGGAGTAGCTTCTTCCTGCCTGTCAATTATTTTGGATGAACACAGTGACTGGTGTAAATAGAAATATTGTTCTAACTAGCAAACACCTTTTTGTCACTGTCGACCATTGACTTCCATCATAAACCTGCTTTATAAATTTCTAGTTTGAGCATTGTTCATTCGAATGGTTTGTATACAAATAAATTTTCATCCACAATCTTT
This sequence comes from Pangasianodon hypophthalmus, assembly GCF_027358585.1. Classification (NCBI taxonomy): domain Eukaryota; kingdom Metazoa; phylum Chordata; class Actinopteri; order Siluriformes; family Pangasiidae; genus Pangasianodon; species Pangasianodon hypophthalmus. The sequence continues at coordinate 18,402,885 of NC_069723.1, read as the reverse complement.
ATTGGTAATGTGTAGAGTGAAAAATTAGACTTTTTTTGGTCTCAAATAGGTTCAAGTTGCATCACAGCCAATCCGAGGCTTATTATATGGTATATGATTGTCTATAGGGATGACATTTCCCATAGGCTGAGTTTGTGTTGAATCTAGACATATATAATACCTGACGTTACTGTCAAACCATGGCATAATCATGCCAAATCTAAAGCATGATCCATAATGTACATCTGAAAGAGTTAAAGCAGATACATCATGATCTCTTTGTGATGCTCTGTGGCAGATTGTACAGTTGCTTAATTTGTAATATGTGATAAAAAGATTTTAAACCAGTGGAGTGCACTGCATATTACATTATACACTATTATACTACCACTAAATACACAAACTTAATTGCAGTGCTGTCAAATCCAGGATAAACTGTCACTCAGCACGCTCTAACTTGTAGAGTCCAGCACCTTGCTTAAGAACCATTTTACAGCAGTATAATTTACTTTCAGACTTTCGGCAATAAATTAACTTCATGCATAAGGAGATGTGTGCATAGAAGTGTGAATGTTAGCATTCAGTGGAATGCACATTATGCCAGGGTTGGGAAGGGAGGTAATCTTATTAAGATCACCACATTCTCCATAGAACAGAACCAAAGCAAGCAGCATCCCTGCTCTAATGAATCCAAAGTCAGTATAAGTGTGATGTGTTTGGAATAGCCATTAAATGAGCAGTTTATCATTTTAAAACCCTCTGCTGCCTGCAAAGTGAATTGCAGTTGTGATGACAAAATAAAAACACTGACAAGATTTCTTCTCCCTTCCAGCCACTATCAAAACTACAATCCTGGCTTGTAGTGAAAAGGTATAAAGGTAAGCAGCTCAGTTCAGAACGGAGATGGAGCTAATTTTCAGACCTGAATTCTGGCAGAAACTAACTAGCTGGATAGATAGATAGATAGATAGATAGATAGATATTCCAGCATTGTTGTGCCCCTCCAGTGAAAGGAATTTGTAATGTTACAACAAGGACATTCTAGACAACTGTGTGCTTCCAGCTTTGTGGCAACAGTTTGAGGAAGACCCACATAAGCCTGTGAGGGTCAGGTGTCCTTATACTTTTGGCCATATAGTGTACATAAATATATTTCACCAAAGGGACATTAAAATGGTTTTATTTATATTTTAATCTTGCCGAAGCTGTCTGTCTGTAAAGACTATGATGGGTAAAGAGGAGGTTTCCTCACAGTGAATGTCAGGTTTTGATCAAGTTTTTGGATCGCTATGTGCCATAGTGAAATGGACATAAGTCTAATCAATTAAGTTTGTACTCGGATACAGAAAAATGTCCTGAAAGTTACCCCTGCGCTACAGTCAGAATGAAATCTTTAATTGCAATTTTCTCCCTTTTCACTTTTGGGAGTATCCAGAGTTTTACATGCTAAAACCTTTTTGTGTTGTCATTATCTAAAAGTCTTTATTTGCTGGAAATAGTTTCAAACAGCAATATGAATGCAGTCAAAGAAAATACATGTCTCAATACAGCTCTATATTCTTCACACTGACCCTTCCATTGAAGGCATTAAAATGAATGGTGAATTGTACCAGACAATATGAGCTAATTTAGCTTTGTCTTAACCTCTGCTATATTTTAGCTCGAATGTGTCCGAATATCTTGTCATCTCGTTTCCACATCCATCAAGAGTGAAAGTGTGGCTCTTTCTTCACCTCTAGGTTTGAGACAAATGTATTCCCCTGGTCCACCAGAGCGTGCAGACTAAAAGGCCGATTCATATTCACAGTCACACTTCAATTCCTGCACTCTGAGCCTGGGAGGGGGCCATAAAGAGCCCAGAGTCATCGTTCTCCAAATTGGGTGTTCTGCAGGAAACCTGGAGAAAAGAGGCAAGAAAGGCAGCTCGCCACAAAAATTAGCCACCCTTTTAATGGAGCCATAAAGACAATTGGAAATAAACTGTTGGGAAATTGTATGATAGTACCGGTAATTGGATGGATTGGCTGGTCAAACTAATGGATTGACACCGAGATGGTAATGAATGGTAATTCATGGAAAATAGACTTATGGGTTGCTAATGGGTGCTGCTTCCAGTAACAGATATTTCAAGTTTAAAGTGATACACATCCTCTTGTATATGGAAATTTGAGCTCTGATCTTTTATGTGCTTTTTGTTAGTAGAATTGCTTAGAATTTTATACTGTAGTCCTGGAATGAACTCGATATGCGCTCCATACAACAGCATTTTTGTCTATTTATTTGGCATACACTTTTACCAAAGAAACCAGAATCCAGTGCAAACCTAGAGCTCAGAGAATACAACTGTGGCTCTCTGGAAGTCCTGGGATTTGAACTTTTGGTCACTAGTTGTAAACTTCCACCCTGCCAATTTTTAGATTTACGCTCCAAGAACAGTTAATAGAAATACTACATCATGGTGACATAACGGGTAGCTATGCAGCCTCACAACTCCAGGGTCCAGGGTTTGATCCTGATCTCAGTTTAAGGGTCTTTGTGGAGTTTTGCTTGATCTCTCTGTGTCTGTGTAGGGTTCTTGCAGATTCTATGGTTTACTCCCACCTCCCAACAACAGCTAGGTGGATTGGCGATGCTAAATTGCCCCTAGATGTGTATGGTAGCCTGTGAAGGACTGGTGTGCCATCCAGGATGTATTCCCGCATCATGCTCAGTGTTCCTTGGACACACTCCAGATCAACCGCGACCCTGTCCAGGAAAAAGTGATGACTAAAGATGGCCAAATGTGTCTGTCCTGTTCTCTGTTATCTGGATAAATGTAACGTCAAGGCTTTATGATACACCCAGTTGCTATCACCCGTATAATACTAACACATCCTTGCCAAAAATCAAGTTATCGCATCAACAAGACATGATAATTGACGTTGAAAATTGAAGCCTGGTGTCTTCAGTCTGACATTCCCCCTAAAGCTTTCATCCACAGAACGCCTCAACAAATCAAACTGTCACTCCTCCGTAATCAGCTGCTACAAGCCGGAAAGGAAGTTTGCATGCTGACAGGCCACAACTTCTGCCTTTTGTATTTCTCAGAAATGAAGCCAAACCAGGAGGAGAACTGTGGCCTTTCGGAAAAAGAAAAAAAAAAAAATCCCGGCCCACGAGAAGCATCATGGACAAGAAACAAATGGACAAATCCACAGGAGCAGTGTTGACTTCACGACTAATGGTTGCCTTGGGGGGAGGGGAGGGAAGGGGGGGCATCCTTGATGTATTTATTTCCCTGTAGAGCTCACACTGGTGGCCCTGCTCTAATCCTGCATAAAAGCATTACTCTCACCGGCACCGGCTGACAGCATTAATGAATCAACTGCTCTAGCCTACAGCAGACAAGCCGTGGGACCCACCAGAGGCTGCAAACACACACACACACACACACACACACACACATATACTTGGCAAGGATATCATTAATGCTGCATGAGTCAAAACAAATAGACTATTGGCTATTTGACTTTTCTCGCACAAGACAACTTGATTAGAAAGATGAAATAGAATTTTATTCTGCCTGATAAGAGATTTATATTCTAACAAACATCTGATCAGCTGATTATTGCACACCTAGATTTTTTTAATGCAATTTGTTCCTCCATATGTCATATTTGCTTACATCTATATAATTTATATGCTCCTACATGCTCATTATGCTGCAACCTAGAATGGTTTAACATTAGATGCAAATTGCACACTCATTTTTATCCACTCATACTTCCTGATCAGACCCTGAGCTGCAGTTTGGTACAGTTAGTGCAGTTATTTATGGTTTTGTATAATAGTTGTAATGTGCTGCATGGTGTTTTACTAAAACTATGGCTTTGCATGTTTCTCATGTCTTAATCTTTGCAGAATAAATACACCATGTGTACAGAGACTGTGTGTCTCCATGGATGTTATTATGCACTGTGATCCAGGATTGATATTTCACACTGCTGTATATTTGTGGGGTAAAATGAGGAAAGTTGGCCCCATTCAAGAAGAATTTGTGTTTAAAACACATTTAGAAATGAGATGAACATGAACAAGATGATGACACATAAAGGAAACTCTTAGGGGAAGTAAACTAGAAGGGAAAAAAAAACACATTACTGTAATGGGACTATTGGGACAAGATTATGTCCTACCTGCATAAAGACGGCCTCAGAGGAGCATTTCCCTAGGCTATGCACAGAAGGTATAAATTACTAACTGCATTAAAAAAAATGTGCTATTTGAAATAACAACTAAGTGCATCAACCAGTTTAGATCACCAGAAAGACCAACACTGTAAAATTGTAAAAAAAAAAAAAAACACTGTATGACTCTATAGCTATGAAAAGTTACTAAAAGTGTAAGGTGAAATATGAAGAATTTAAAGTGTTAGAATAGTCATTTATAACTTTTCTTACGACTTAAATAATGTGAATTCCAACCATTCTACTTTTTTTAATTCGTAGACATTTTGTCTGAGAACAGGTCGAAGTATTTCCATTAATGGCCTGCACAGAAGTTATAAGCCATGTTGTTTATCCAACAAGCTAAGTATTTTTATATTTCCGTCTTTTTAATCTCAGCGTGTCTTTTCTCAAGGCTAGCATGAAAAGACTTAACATTACGAGTCTTTTTGGACTCTTTCTGTGGGGGCATTTTGTTACAAAGGGGTAACTATATTTTCACATTCAAAGAAAAAAATCTTTCTTTTTTTGTGAAGATCAAAAGATCCTGAAATTCATCTTGTACATCTTGAAATTCAAGGTGGTACAGCAGGTAGAACTGCTGCTTCATAGCTCCAGGGTCCAATCAGTTTGATCCTGAGTTTGATGTGTTCTTGATGTGTGGAGTCTTGCATGTTCTCCACATGGTTTCCTCTGGGTTCTCTGGTTTCCTCCCACCACCACAAATGTGCATTTAGGTGGACTGGTGACTCTAAATTACCCCTAAATGTGAATGAGTCTGTGAATGTGTGAGTGTGTGTGTGTGTGTGTGTGTGTGTATGTGTGTGCATAGCGCCCTACAATGAAGTGCCTCCCAAGTATTTCCATCTCATACCCAGTCTTCCTGGGAAACACTCGTGATCGATCTACCATGACCCTAACCAGGATAAAACAGTTAGTGAAGACGAATGAATGAAATCGTAAAATTCAACAATTCCAGGAATTCAAGAAATTCCACAAGTGGCCAGAGTTTAGCCACATAATAAATGTGTTGAAAATGAATTTGCTAAACCAATTATTCAATTCATAACACCATTATTTATGCTTGCTTTAAACCTTTAACCCTTTCCTGCATGGTTGTCACTACAGTGGACAGCTATATGGGCATGGGTTTTGTATAGGCATGGGTTTTGTATAGGCATGGGTTTTTATGTCACTGTTGCATGTTCGCCTCTTTAGTGGAGTTACTCACAAACACCATACTACAGGCAAGTAATTGTAAGTGCAACAAAAGACATCTTGAACAAAGATGGCTGACTCCAATTCAGAATCACTAATTACTCCAGGGATTTCTGTTTAGTCTTTCTACTGAAAAAGACTCATACATGTAAATAAAATATGATCACAAAAAGTAACATCTAAGGAACCATATAATTGTCATGTTTTTCAAATATTTTTTTTGTGTAAGCAGCAAATTATGATTAAAATGTATCCACTAAACTGGACATCATGCATCCTAGTAATATTGCCAATTAACGCCCATGTTACAATATAAATGCATATTTTAGCAAAAATGCTTATTCTTTATTTATATTTGCTCTGCAAATAAGTCTTTTTCTGCTATATTTTTATACTTTATGAAGCTTTCAAGATATACAAGAAAAAAAGATATCCTGACCTCAAGAAAAGACCTCCAGATTCTGATCTACAGACAGTTTTTGCACCCATGGACGACTTTTTAAAAAAAATTTTTTTGGTTGCTTGGGGCTTTGATTAGAAATATACAATATTTTCTCAGGGCAACGCACTCTAGTTGCTGTTGTTGTTTTTGCAATAATCCAGAATGTTAAAATGTTGCACAGTGTTTTACAGCATGAAAATGTGTTTTTCTTTCTTTGATTTCCAAACTATTGACTGTTCAATCATTAGTCCATTAGATGTACAGTAATTGTGTAACACACAAATGCATGGTGTCCTTCTGAGTAGGCACATAGATAGATAGATAGATAGATAGATAGATAGATAGATAGATAGATAGATAGAACTTTATTCACAGTACAGGTACTCAGCAATGAAATGCAGCAATGAAATATGTAATATATACACAGTAAATAAATAACAAGGCTATGGGCAGTGAATATGTGCAGTGGCTACTGAGTAATATGATAACAATATGAATAGTAATCACACTACGTTATAATAGGAAAAACTCTAATAGGTATAAATATATATAATTTATGCAAGTATTAGTCATAAATATATGTAAGAAATATGTACATATTATATACAACAATACCCAGATTATCCAGGGATAATAGCCAATGTATATACAGATAATATACAGATATATAAGCTAGGATATATACTATGACTCTACAATTATATAGGGATAATACAGAATATACAGCTTGGAATAGAATTGCAGGATGATTGCAGGCAGTGAAACATCAAAACATCAGTGACCTTATGCTGTAGTGTAGAGTTCAGCAGGGTGATGTATCTACAGCAGGGTAATGTTTGTGGGGAAGAAGTTGGCCCTGAGCCTGCTGGTTCTGGTCGGAATATTTCTATATCTCCTCCTGGATGGAAGGAGGTTGAACAGTTTGTGACTGGGATGGGAGGAGTCCCTGATGATGTTATGTGCTATACACAAACATCTCTTTGGTGAAGATGTTCAATGGCTGGGAGCTGGGCACCAGTGATGTGTTGGGCGGTTTTCATCATCCTTTGCAGGGCTTTTCTTTCAGACACCGTGGACCTGCCATACCACACTGTGACAGAGTTGGTCAGGATGCTCTCAATGGTCCAGCGATAGAAACTTTTCAAGATCTGGGGAGACATGAACTTTCTTCAGTCTCCTTAGGAAGTAAAGAGGCCGTTGAACCTTTCTAACCAGAATTGAAGTATTATGGTGCCAGGACAGATCCTCAGATGTGGACACCCAGGAACTTGAAGCTGGAGACATGCTGTACTTCAGTCACACTGATGTAGAGTGTCTGCTGCTTTTAGATTTCCAGAGGTCTACAATGAGCTCTTTGGTCTTTCGGCGTTGAGGGAGAGATTGTTGGCGGATCACCATGCTGTTAGACTTTGGAACTCCTCTCTGTAGGCCAACTCATCATTGTTGCTGATGTGACCTACCACTGTGGTATCATCTGCATACTTGATGATGATGTTGGAGTTATGCAGAGGCACACAGTCATGGGTGAACAGGGAGTAGAGCAGCAGACTCTGCACACAACCCTGTGGGACGCCAGTGTTCAGGATAAGGGTATTGGACGTGAGATTACCCAACCTACCAGACTAAGGTCTATTGATTAGGAAGTCCAGAATCCAACTGCATATGGAGGTGCTGATGCTCAGGTCATTGAGCTTGATGATCAGTTTAGTGGGGATGATATATAAATAACTTTTAAAAACATTTGTGTTAAATAATAATAAAAAAACACGTTTACAATAGTTTTATCCTCAAATAGAAAAAAAAATCTTGATTCATGCATGAAATGAATTTGGACTTTCATGACAGGCAAAATGGCAAAAAAAAAAAAAAATCTAACATCACATATACACGGAGCGGTGTAGAGAAGTGGCATGAGAACTACAGCAGCCAAATTCTCACACAAATCTGCTTCTAGGCAGATTTGGAAAGCCCTGTGAGTCACCTAGTGTTTAAATGACCGACAGTAAACATCTCTAATGCACATTACAGTTTCATGTCTTTGTGCCAGACTGCACTGTGCCTGAATAAGAGATGTGATCTTTCAGCCTATATGCTACTCTAAGCTGAACTGGAAATGTAACAAGATTCTACATGTGTCTATCAAAGGCAAAATTGGCATGTAGGTCTAATTAAGACATATGCTTAAACAAAAAAATGCATAATTTTTATTAAAAAAGTTATCAGGCAAAATCTCCTATCATGACTATTCATTTTCTACCAATCTATAGCCTGGCACCTGCGAAACGAGAGGAAAAATGCAGTGCTGCGGGTGTAATTTGTGGACAGTGGGGGGTGCAGGCAGGTCTGTTTCAGCAGGAGGTGTGCTGTTTTAATGAGAGGAGCTCTGCGCTAAGAGTGCACTCGCACTGCCAAATCCCATGTCCTGGCTAACCAGAAAGCCTCGGCTAATTAGATGCAGAGCTTTCCAAAACACTTGGCCTGTCAATTATCCATCGTTCTCCCCGAACTGGAAATCTAGAGAGGAGCTTTAAGGCGTTATGTTATAAATTGTCTGTGAATAAGAGTAGAAGCCCTTGTAGTCTTGTAGTCACAGTATAACAAAATCGGATACTGTAAATCCCTCACAAAACAACATGGATAATTTCACAAAACCCAAGTGTGAAACTAGGATTACTAGGATCACACTGGCTCCTATTTTTATAACAGTTTCTGACCAAATAGTTAAACAGATCAAAAAATGATAGATTTGTTCTAGGTTAAAAACAGTGTATTAGAATGGCAAGTTAACGTTTCCACTCCCGTCTCATGTTTTTATCTGCACAATTGTGATGTGGTATTTAATAAACCAGATTCAATAGAGAAAGTCATCTTCCCCAAACTCATGTTAATATGTGGAGCTCAATACTAGCAGCACACTGGGCATTGATCTGTGTTCTTTAATTGGCTCCAGACAGTGAATTTCTCCCTGACGAAAAGAGAGAAATTATGTTTTTTTTTTTACTTTTCTTTTTTTTTTTGCCAAGTCCACACAGATCTCACTTTCTGTTGCCTGCCTTCTCATCAGGGTGCAGGATAATGGAGCCCCTTTTGCCAATGCCTACTCTCTACTTTCTTCATAAAAGCATACAAAGTTGCTAAAAGTTGTGTGTGTACATGGTGGTCAAAAGAGTTCTTCCCACCTCCCACAAGACACAGAGACTTTCTAAATCAGCTTCTGAATTCACTGTATATATGATTAAAATGAGCAATTGTGTCTGTGTGAAAGGAGGAAACGACTCACATGCTGCATTAAAAAAAAAAAAAACCTTGTATGCCCAAAGCATCTTGAGCAGACTTTAGATGTGCCCAGTTAATGTGTTTATGCTTTTAAGATTTACGTTCTGTCAAATTGGTGACTTCGGAACAACTAGAGCTGCATGTCCAGCAGAGGTATGCTTGGTCTTAAAGTTTATACAATGTCAACAGTGATCAATGCAGAACTCTTTTTCCCCACATTTTCTACCCAATTTGGTCACTTGCCAATTTCCAAGAACTAGCTAGCTCTCCCCTATCATACAACATCTACAGTACCAACCACATGTGCTTCCTCCAAAACACATAAAGCCAGCCAACAGGGCAGAGTAACACACACTGAGGAAAGTGCTATCTGCCCTCTTCTGCATACAATAATTAGCTAGAGTCTCTGTGATTGACAGGGGGAAGAGAGAGATTGCCATCCCTTCCACCCAGAGATCACAGCAAATTTTGCTTCTTTGGCTCCAGTCCATGGATGGCAGTAGCATCATCAGGATTTGAACTCGCAAATCTATTGACAAGTGGGCGAATTCTTTTGTGCCACTCGGGAGCTCACAGTGCTCAATTTAAGCTCAATAGACCATATAAATTCCAGTCTGAAGATGAGACGGTTCAGCCAAAGCCCTTCTAGTAAAGTCTGTCTACTTGGCGACCATCTCGGCAATGCTCCTGGGTAGTTATTTACAGTCATACTACACCAGGCTCCTATTTACTTTGAATGGGGAGAGATCCATAAACCAGAAGCAAACCCACAAGACGACATTTCTAAACAGGGATTTGAAATTGCTAGGATTTGAAATCTGACACAAATGGAGTAAATAATGTGATATCAGTGCCAGTGTGGTACCTACACAGGTGTCAGTGATAGAATCTAACAGACCAGGCATTTTCTGGTAAAATCGTAACCAACATGACAATTCGCTCTTTTTTTACTGGAGGGGTGGGTCTTGTGTAATTAATCTGCCATGTTGAGCATTATTCATTGCCCCATTCATTTTAAGCATTGGCCTGTCTCTACTCATCCTGTCTCTGGTTCAGCATTGTTTCCAGTACAATCATGATTTAAACTCCACCCAGCTCACCAGAAACCAGCCAAAAATCATAATTTTACAACTTTACCTACTAATACTCTCAATCTAGTGAACATTTTAAGTCAAATACAGCAATAAAAATGAAAATGACAAAAAGTCCACTTGAAATCTGTCCATCAAGTCTCCAATCATAAGCCCTATTCGGATTGGCTTAGTTTATCAGAGGACATCTGTTATAAATTTTTTTACACATCTCCTCAGTGATAAGACTGTCACATCAGGACAGCAATAAAATTACCACAGCAGGAGTGAGTTTCTAGAGGCTTGTATTTTCTACGAACCCAGATGTTTATGATCACAACATGGCATCTAAGCAGTCGAAGAGCATTGGAGTAGAGAAGCAACGTTGGCTCTTATTTCAGTTCGGGGTGAACCAAAGCTCCAGCAACAATTTGAAAATACAATAATGGCATACGAGAAGCATCCATTTTTCATTTCATGACTCGGGAAGTGTTTAATATGTGGGGGAGGGTCACTGATAACACACGCTACGAGACTAAATACGGCAAGTAGCAGCAGTCAAACATCTTTTTTTCCATCGTGAGGAGACATCTGCATAGAAAAATCACAGACGTGCATGCGGACAGGAATAAAATTATCAGACGACTGCCGAGTTTGTCGAAAAACCGTAGGTAATTTGGCATGTAATTTTCTCAGATGAGGAAAATACAGTGAAAACACTGACATAGCCGATCTGGATGGAAATAAAATCACAGAGAAGCACCTAGAAAATAGGAAATTACTCCAGGACCCCATGTACACTTAATCCCAGCCAGAGAGGACTATTGACCAATTTATAAAATCATTTCTTTGGAAAATAATGGCTTGATCTTATCAATATTACTGCTTAAATTATATATTAAAGTCTTTTTTATTTATGAAAAGTTGCTTTGAAGCTGTGTTGCTTAAAATGAATATAATGTCAGTTAGCTTGGAAAGTTAATATATCCAACAATGTAATTAATGTGATTAGTCAGTTGTAATTTCTCATGGCTTTCACAATCAGTTCTTGTTTTTGGTGATAGTCTCATATCTCAGTTTTAGTATCAGTAGTAGGTATGAGAGAGCGCTTGTTAAATGATTTGGGGTTTTAATGAACATTTGCCACCACCAGCACAAGGTCTTTGTAGATGGATTTATCTTACAATCTTCAATGTGTTGTTAAGAAGCATAGTTTATTTTTTTATATTCTGTTGATTGTGCCATTGATCTTAGCAGTTTGAGTCAAAGGAGGAGAAGATACTGGGAGATGTATTGATTTTGTGTGGAATTTTATATTAAAAGGAAATGTTTTGTCTAGTGGATCTGTTAAATACAAGGCGTTGTTACAAATTGTATGAATAATACTGTTAATGCATTCAATTAAAATCTTATTTTCATGTTCATGACATAATAAACTTGTACATTTAGGCTACTTTTTAGAAAAAAAAGGTGTGGTGGAGGTGAGTTAAAACGGCATCTGAAAACAATAAGTTTTTTTGTCTAAATCACTAGTAATTATATAAGATTGCTTTAAATGTGATCTGAATAACTGTAACACAACACACTCTACATTAGGGTTATTTGTTTGTTTAAAATTTTACTCTGACCAATAGATTTTCACTTTACTTTAGCTCACAGTGGACAAATTGTTTATGAACGCTTACATTTTAAAGTGTAATTCTGTGTAAGTCATTATCAACAGAACAACAAGATACTGTATTGTGAAAAATGCCTGCATACATGTATGTCTGTGGCTGTTCTCTTCCTGTTCATTCCATCTTCTTACCATATCACCCTCACCTACTTTCTCAGATTTTTTTGTTCAACACTCGCTCCTTTTTTCCATCTGTCTCTACCTCTTCTCTACCTCCACCTCCCCATCTTCTATATCCTCCTCCATCTCTTCTCTCTTCTCCTGCACGTTCTTCTGTACAGTTCCATCTGGGCACTTGTGTGCGGATGAAACTCAACATCCACCCTGTCGCTAAGCGAGGAAAAAAAAAGTCCTGGTGATTTTTAAAACACACAGACAAATGCTATCCTGACACAGTGACACAAAAACAATGATCAGTCGAAGGCGTTCTTCTGTTTTCCAAATGGACTAAAGCGGAGAGCTGTATATAGAGCAGAACATTAGCATATGTTTATGTGTTTGGAAATTGGTGTAGTGATGAGAAGAACTCCACTATGCATGATTGTGTAATTTCAGCCGGGAGAAGGTGGGGTGGGGTGGTGGGGCAGTCTGGTTGTGCCGGTTGTGTCGATTGACTGAGCACACACATCTGAACATGCACGCATGCACAAAAAAGCGTGCCAAATACTTTAGTCTGAAATCATCTGTTTTGTTCATGTGACAATAGAACATAGTCACATTTTGTAATGCACTTTCAAAACTGCGCACCAGTTTATGGCTCCCACTGAATGACTAAATGACATTATGCCCATAAGCCAAAAGCCAAAGTGGAGCAGCAGGAATGAATACAGATGAATAACCCACTTAAAAAGCATCACTGTGAGACTGATACAACCCCTCATCTATTCGTCAGGGTAAAAACAGCTCAACAGCCATCTTTTTACTTTAGCATTTAATCGTACTGCTTTTAAAAATGAACTAGTGTAACTCTTTAGTTATTTTCTAACTTTTTCTAGGGGTTTACTTTAATATTTCATACTAAATGTGTTGTATCTGTGTCTTATATATATATACAATTATAAAGTTATAATAATATATATAATTATAATATATATTATTATAAAGCTCTGTTTCTCATACATATTTAATGCAGTTCAAGCTGCCTTTTAACTGTAGTAATGGTGCTACATAAATAAGGATATTTATTATTATTATTATTATTATTATTATTATTATTATTATTATTATGTTTTTTTATATCATTAGTACCAGTGATGCTGTTCTTCAGGTGGAGCATACAAATTAGTGTGTAATGCAGTACAGCTATCTGTATCCGTTTAGTGATCAAAATATTCATATCTCTATTCGGATTTAGATTGCATTTGAGTCGGAATGGGAAGTCGGAGCTCAGAATTATGTAATTTTTCACCTTGTGCATTCGAGCTACAAAGTAGGGAAAAACATGGATGTCTCCATGTTTGTCTTTTGTTAGCAACAAGTTAAACAGCCACTTGTATAGTCAGTGTCATTGGTTTTAGAAGCTCATATCGCTGGTTGTTGATTGTTCTAAAGCAAATACTTGTCTATGCAGCATAACTCATTTAAAGGTAAGAAGTGCTACTTTGTTTGCTGTTGATGCTTGTGTTCAGCCATTGATTTGACATCTGAACTCAGCGATGAGGAGACCATCCTGTGTTTCTGAGTAGGGTTTCTCAGTTTTCCCTAGTCGGAGGTCGGAAATTACAAGTTATGACCTTTAGCCGAATGCAGCATTAAGCCCAAAATGGGCGTGGCCTTTTTATCCTAATCATACAGTTATAATTTTGTTTGTACCTGCCACTGTTTCATAATCATTCTAAAAAAAGAATAGTGCACTTCCTATTCATATCTGTATTTGTGTCTGTTTAAAACACATTATCTGTTGAATTCAATTCAATTCATTTAAAATTAGTTCAGTCCAAATGACAGAATTAGAAGCCTTTGTTTGACTTATTCTGAAGGGTCACAGGTGAATTATACAGTATGTGTGGAAATTCACCTGTCAGGTTGTGTGTGTGTGTGTGTGTGTGGGTGGGATCATATTGACATTTACATTGCCTGAATATATAACCCTGGATGTTTACGCCAGAGACGGCAGAGACACCAACCTGAAGGCAGAATAATAAACTGCAAATGTAAATGTTGCCACAGCGTGTTATACAAACTCTGGTTTGCACTCAATATTCTCAAAGTTGGTTCAATATTCTCAAGTTTCAATCTTTATTTCACAAAGTTAATGTGTATTCTTATGTTCTCAAGCAATCAGCCTCACACAGTCCTTTGTAGCCTGCTATAAATATAACTTAGAACACTGAGTCTGCCGTAAGGGGGGATCACAGAGTGAGTGCTCACCTCTTTCTCAGTGTGTGTGTGTGTGTGTGTGTGTGTGTGTGTGTGTGTGTGTGTGTGTGTGTGTGTGTGTACTCACTGACCCGACTCGTACACTGCGTCGGATAGAGCTCTGCACTCTGAATTTGGCCGATTTACAGCAGTGCTCGTGGGTGTGATTAAAATGTTTTCTTTCACTTCTCTGCCCCCCTCCCCCCTTTTTTCCCCGAAGAACTCCAAACCACTTATGATACATTATTTCTCAGCATAATGAGAGTGTTTGTGTTTTATTTATTTAAAAAGAGATTTTGCGGCATCATGTTGAGATAATGGCTTTATTTGCACTAACAGCTTGTTCGGAGCTGTGTTGTAAATCATGAGCGCCTTCATGCTCAGTGCGGTTTCTCTGAGCTGAATGGGCAGAGCCCTTGGTAAACGCCTTAGGTGAGCTCATTTGGATATAACTGCTAAATATATATATATATATATATATATGTGTGTGTGTGTGTGTGTGTGTGTGTGTGTGTATGTGTATGTACATATGTATGTGTGTGTGTACAAATCCTGGTGTCAAACTAGCTCAGAGATATTCCCAGTCAAAGAATTTACACACCCAGAAGCTAATTGCAATAAATGAAACATACATCAAATGTTAAATTAACATGTGGCATTAACTTGGTCCTGATAAAGATTTTTTTTTTAAAAAAATGTCTCATGTCTTGTGGCATATTTTAATTTCACATAAAGTTATAAAGCTATCCATAGTATATATCCTATTCAGGTTTCTGACTCCTTATAGCAATGAGCGTTGATTTTGTAATTTATTGTTAGCTAGTGAAGTTACTCGAGTCTGATATCTAATGATAGCTAGCTCCTCCTTTACCACCCACTAAATACAAAGCCGAGGCTAATTTCAGCATTTACAATAATGAAATTAATTTAGCTATGAAAAAGGCTATGCAAGCTATGAAATGCTCCTTCAGGTCAGGACCCAGGATTTATCTACAACTAAAGTACAAGTGACATTTGTTTGAGGAAAATGATCTACACCTTCGGGAAAGAATCCAATCCCAGTGTCATTTCAGACTTAAGATATTACAGGTGTGAACACACAGTGAATAATGCGGATTTTCACATCATCATGAGGAAGTCCTTCTTCACAGGATAAACTGAGGTCCTCAGTGGACAAACTGAAGTCCAAACCACCACATCTCTTGATTTTGCTTAATATATATATATATATATTTCCTGCAAAGGATTTTCATCCAAGTATTAAAATTATGGTTGTATTTACAATTATGTCACTTTGTCCAAATGGAAGTACTTTGCTTAAAATGGCTGTAATTCCTAAATGGTAAATGCCATATTTTTGTGGAACCTCTTAAAATAAAACTGAAAGTCTACACTGTGGTGGTGTATAAAGGCAAAATCACAAAATCTCTGTCATTGTCCAAATACTTCTGGACCTGACTGTATATATATTCATTTTTAAATGTTGCAAAGTTTTTTTTAATTATTTAAATTATATTTTAACATGCATATTATAGCTGTTAAAATTCAATTTTCAATGGTAAAGTATAAAAGTATTTAAATTTAATAATTTATTTTCCATTAGTTAAATGCAAATTAAATTGTATCTATTAAATACATTTCAAAGATATTTTTAAAAATGAAATGCAATTGGGTGATTAAAGTTAACTGGAATATTTAACACAGACCTTGTAGCAAATGAATTTTTATCTTTGTGAAGGTTATTTAAAATAAATCTATGGCAAACAACTAAATATATTCCAGAAAAGTAAAAGCAAGTAAAACAGTTTCTAATTATAATGGATCTGGGTCATAAATAATCATGAATATGCTGAACAACCCAGAAATAAGGGTAGAAATGACCATGGCTGGCTCATAATTAACCAATAAAGCAGCCCAGCACATGAGGCTCTACACATAACCCATCAGTGCGTGATCAAATTAACTGCTGCCATAAAAACTGTTCTCATCACTTTTGATGTGAAATTGATATTACACCTGAGTCAAGTTATTTTTGAGTAGACAAAAGATTACATTATGACACTTAAGAATGCTTAACATTATAATGTCATAACAGCAAACTTCTGTGTGCTTATGTTGTGCCAAATGGACACAATGCTACATTTTTGCATGAAACCTAAACCCAAATTCACTCTTACTTAAGGTCAGAATAATAAGTGGAAGATTTTACAAGTTGAACTTTGATCTGTGGTCCATATTTTACCATCTAAAGTCACTTCCTTCAGCATTTTATACACAGCACATAAACAATGATAATGATTGACGCATAGGATGACAGATATGTTTTTCTTGCTTTTAGCTATTTATTCTGAGTGTGTAGCTGCTCAAAGGATGTTTTTTTTTAGCATTATTTTATTATATTTCTTATTATAAGTTATATAAAACATGGTCTCTCTCTCTCTCTCTCTCTCTCTTTCTCTCTACATATATATGTATGTATAACCTGGGTGCTCAAGTTGTCATGGCAGCAAAATAAAGCTGCCACAATCTTCCTGATGTCAGCAGTTCTTCGCTCCAGATCTGCACCATTTTGCAGGAACTGAACCTATTTTTGAAAATTTTGAAAAAAAAAAAAAAAAAAAAAAATCTCTGCTACATTTTCACCTGCCTTGGCATGTAATATCTGCTGCCAAGATTGTTTTTTTTTTTTTTTTCCTCCAAATTCAACACCATCTAAATCATGGATATGACTAGCGCTACACAGGAGGATACTGTCTTCCATCATTCCAAAGTTCTACCTAATGGTGTGCAGACTAACGTACAATCCTAAAATCCTAAAATGTTTATATAAAGCAAAGACATTTGCATTCAGTTCTTGTAGCTTGTGTGCAAAACTAGTGAGGGTCTCTGTCAAAAGTGTTAATAATAACCCTAATGTTTTGTTCAGATCAAAAATCAACCTTTTATATTTTTACTAAAATTGTGACAATACTGACATAAATGTTTCTTTAAATCTGATGTTATTTTTACACATATTTTTTCCGGACTACGGGCCGTTTGCTCTGAAGGTTTGTACTTATGGTGAAATGGGAAAGCTGTTTTTGAGCTGGGGAGCGGTCCTCGTCTTCTTGCAGACCTCTGATCCTCTTGAAACTGAGTCCACAGGTGTGGAAGCTATCCATGCTCTGTGCTGCATGCCAAGTAATGTGATAGATTCAATATGTCACGTTATTTCCTGTTTCAAGTTTCATAGGGAATTGTTGTTATGGTCAGCAGAGTAGACAAAATGCCTTGAATATCAATATGCAAGTGACCACAACTCATATTATGCACTATATGGCCAAAAGACCATCACACCCATATGTGGTTCTTCCCCAAACTGTTGCCACAAAGTTGAAAGGACACAATTGTATAGGATGTCTTTGTACGCTGCAGCATTTCAAATTCTCTTCACTGGAACTAAGTGACCCAAACATGTTCCAGCATGACAATGCCCCTGTACACAAAGCGAGCTCCATGAAGACATGGTTTGCCAAGTTTGGAGTGGAAGAACATGGGTTGTCTGCTCAGAGCCATGACCTCAACTCCAGTGAACATGTCAGGGATGAAGTGGAATGCCGAAAACACTCCAGGCCTCCTCACCTGACATCAGTGCCTGTCCTCACTAATTAATACAAATCCCTCCAGCCACACTCCAACATCTAAAGCCTTCTCAGAAGAGTGGAGGTTATTCTAACAGCAAAGGGGGACTAAATCTGGAAAAGGATGTTCAAAAACCACATATGGGTTTTATGGTCAGGTGTCCACAAACTTTTGGCCAAATTGTGTATGAGCAGCACCTTTGTGGTGTGAGTGGTTGCACTAAGAGCAAAAACAAACAAAACATGTCTTATATGAGAAAACTTATATGAGAACGGCTCCTCGTATTGCAGGTATTCTTACATAATGATATGGCATGCATCCACAAAGTGCTGGTACCAAAGGAAAATAATAAAAAAATAGCAAACGGTTAAACATAGTGCCTACCATTTTGCAAACCTGTGTGTAAAAAAGTGAAAGCAAAGCTGCAATTATAAGCTCCTCTCCCAAACAAGCACAGAATTGGTCCTAGATGTGGATTTAATTTGGTCCAAGCGTGAAAATGCCCTGATACAAAAAGGTGATTGTAGCAGCTGTCCCAGTCCCTCCATCTTTTATTTCCATTTCCACCTGGAATATCTCATATTGAGAAACATTTTCACCATAGGCAATTGGTTATTACTGTACACAGAGCATTGCTGTAGCAGCACATACACAACATCAGCACCACCATGTCAATAAAATACTCTTTCAGGTCTCAAACTATATCTATATCATCTATACCGTGCATCTGTACTAATGCTGAGATTTTAAACAAAAGCAAGAAAACCTTCCTGATGCTCCACACTCAAGTACTCAGGTACTCTCTTATTTGCACATTCATGCTAATTTTTGTAAATGTTCTCCACGTTGCACATCTTTGATGTCAGCAAGCTCTAAAAGTACATGAAATCCAATTTGTCTGGTTAAACTGAGTTGCATATCTAGAAATTCTAATGGGATTTGCAAACACATACAAATGTGACTCAGATCTGATTGAGAAATATTTAATGTGTTTTTCTGCGCTTCAGACTGCACCAAATCTTGAATAACATCTGAGGTAACATTTTCACATATCAGACACTGTATGTATCAAATTACATTACAATGAACCATGGATACATATAGTTTTGTGTGTAACCATGCATATGCACATTTTTAAGCATAAAATGTGATTTATTGAGTTATGGTTGTGCGTGTGTATGTGCATATATTTAGAACTACTCCTGACCTTATGCATGCAGAAACTAGTGGTGGAAAAGTATAATCATGGGTAAACTGATCATGGGGAACTCCCATCACACTTCCTGTCAATCATGTCAGCATAATGGACAATATTTGTTCATGATGCTGATGACCAAACGGTGCAGACAGAAGAAATGACACAGATGAAATGTAAAGTAAAATCATATTAAAGGCCCATCTAAAGATCGATTGAGATGCCTTGCTTGAAGATTTTGCATTCTCAGCTTTGTGCAGCGGAATGTGTTTTTAAGAACTCATCAGTCAATTTCCTTTGCCCAGTGCAATTATAGATGATCTCTGCCAGCATCTCATCCCACATTTATAGAAGACAACAAAAATATGGCAGTAGCATCCTCATGTACACTCAAGTCTTTTCTGCTTTAAGGCTTTTAGCCATTTTAACAAGAATTTGGAGACAAGTGAATGATATGCATGTAAGATGTATCTTTTTTGAGCTAAAAAATGACACATCTTACATTATATCGCTCACTCTGCAATATGTTACATGTACATTACATTCCAAACATGGCAGAGGAGAAGACAATAATGATGGTTTTTAACACCATCGCAGGTTTTCACGTTATTACGGCAAAAGATTGCACACACATGGTCATACAGTTATGCTTTTGAAGGGATGTTCTTTACCATACGTAGTGATTTGAGGGTATTTATTTTATAGTTTTCATTGCTTAGTGGCTCAGTGGTAAAGCCTATGGGTTGCTGATCAGAAGGTTGGGGGTTCCAGCCCCAGCACTGCCAAGCTGCCACTGTTGGACCCTTGAGCAAAGCCCTTAACCCTCTTTTTCTCCAGGGACACTGTCTCATGGATGACCCTGCACTCTGAACCCAACTTCCTAAAAAGCTGGGATATGTGAAGAAAAGAATATGCAGTGTTGTGAATGTGACAAATAAAGGCTTTCTTCTTCTCAGAGCTGTGTGCAGGGATGCCAGGTCTCAACAAAATTTCCATCTCATCTCAAAAACAGCACAAAAAGAATTTAAACTATCCCAAAAGATTCGGGCATTGGAAATGTAAGATGAGTTTTCCGTGTTTCTTAGTGATGTGTAATATCTGAAATATGCCTTTTTACTATATCATCACCTAGTAAGGATATTATCCACTTCATCATCATAATCCACTTTTCCCTCAATCTTTCCTTCCATATTAAGACCATTTACCTTGTGCTCTGATGGTATAATAGAAACTCATAGAATAAATGATCACTAGCCCTGCTACTCCACTGGAACACGCTCTAATGATTTGACACAGTACTGTACAAAAGTATTAGGCACATGCAAAGAAATGCTGTAGAGCAAAGATGCCTTCAAAAATAGTGAAATTAAATGTTTCTACATTAAAAAAATACTATAAAGAGCCGTAAACTGTAATAAATGAAACAAAGTCAATATTTGGTGTGATGACCCTTTGCTCACTTGCTCACTTGCTTCTTATTTTGCAGCAAAACCCAGCAGCCTTCTTTATGTATTTTGTCTGAAACGTAGTCTCTTACATAATATGCTGCTTTCTTTACTGACATCTGTAACATTTAATTTTGTGCTGGTTATGTTTATGTGATATGTGATAAATGAGACCCCTGAATTGCATCATTTTTACCTGCTGTGTGAACATGGTCTTAGCATGCTTTGCACTGACGCTTATATTAATATATTAATATATAAATGAGTATCAGTTTCCATTGTGGTGTATATCAGCGATACTCAAAGTGAAGTACGGAAACCTTGAGTGGTCTGTGAAGCATATACAGGGGTTCTGTAATTTTTTTTAACTTTGTTACAGTGCTGGAAATCACAACCCATCATTATCAAAGTTATTATATTTATAAGAGATGGAATTATGCCACTTTTTCTTTTCGAATACTGATAGTGAAACCTTGAGTGTCAGCCAATACCCATATCCATCTGTATTTGTTTTCTTTAAAAACTGTTAAGCTTTTTTTTTTTCACACAAAAACCACTTACATAGAAAATATATAATAAATATATAAATTATAAATATAATAAATTATAAATATAATAAAAATTATACATAATTAAAACAGAAAAAGAGTCAGGTCTCTTTATATGTGAACATTTCCAGTTCCAAAGATAAATTTCTTTTCCAAATCCATTTCCAATCTTTTCCATTTGATACAAGATCCAATATCAGATATGTTTTCTCCAGTAACCAATACCTCATTTTTCATGGCCCAATATCTCCATCTCTAATATTCATTGTTTATTTCTTGTAGTTTGACTGGTTACATGAATTGAATTGGTTTAATCCAAATTTCAACAACTCAAAAACAAGCAGCCAATAAATACTGACAACTTGATCCTAATGTGTGCTGGTTGGTAGAAAGTTCCACTTTGAGTAGTTGGATTTTATTCGGCGAGGGTCGGGGAATTTTATTTCACAGTTAAAGAGGTCCCTGGTGTCAAAAAGTTTGAGAACCCCTGCTGTATAGGACGAGCAGATGGAATCAAGGCCACCAACGCAGCCTCTGATGGGGCTTAAAGGAGACGCCGCAGCACAGCCGGGCATTGTCGAGAAAAGATGACTACATACGGAGGTGTGTGTGTATATGTGTGTGTGTGTTGGGTTTCTGAGTTTTAATTGTTATTGTGTAATCTTTGTGTATTGCTACGTGTTTGTCAGTGAGCTTGTTGACTTGTGTGTGTGGGTGTTGAGGTGTTATGTGTGTGGGTGCCTGAATATATGTGTTTAGGGGGGTTGGGGGCATTTGTTTGTGCATACTTGTGTGTATGTTTTTGTGTACGAGTGCTGAGATTTAGGTGTTGGTGTGTGAGCATGAATATGTTGCTTGTGTGTGTTTGTTGTGGAGACATTAGTGTGTGCGTATGACGTGTGTTCAGGTGTACAGATTTGTACGGATTTGTGTATATAAGGTATGCATCACAGTATGTGTTTGTGTGTGTGTTTGTGCCTGTGTGTTTTTATATCTTGGATAGGAATATATAGGAATAGGAATATCCAACCTTGTGGGGACTTTTGGCTCTTTTATTTTCAAGTGCAGCTTTTATTTAAAAAAAAAAAAAAAAAAAAGGCAAGGATGGTGAGACAAATGTGTGTGTGTGTGTGTGTGTGTGTGTGTGTTGGCGCCCATGCTGCTCTCTCTGATGTCCAGTGTTGCTCTGGTCAGCTTGGCCTGCACAGACAGATGGATAGAAGCAGGTGTGAAAGCACTGAGCACACACACACACACACACACACTCTCTCTCTCTCTCTCTCTCTCTCTCTCTCTTTCTCTCTCTATCTCTCTCTCTCGGGTCTGATACTGATGTCATGATGCTTATTTACATTTTTTTATTTAACTTGTTTTAATTTAATTTTTTTAATTTCCACACTGCTATTTGTATTTGCCATTTCTTGCTATCTAAAGTGATCCACTGCCATGTTTACATACAAAAATCTTTTTTGTTGATTTGAATGAATCTATTCTCTCTGTTCAAATGAGCTTTCTGTATATTCATATGCACAGAGCTGGATTAAGTGTCAGTGTTATCATCATGGTGGTTCCAGTCTGAGTGTAACAGGTATGTTGCGTGTGAGTTTAACATGTTTGCCAAGTTTTTGAACTAAATGATGTCTGTTTCAGCAAAACAGCCTCCAATGTCCTCACTGACCAGACAAGAAAAAGAAGCGTTGGACTCCCACCTCAATGTACTTCAAAATACTCCCTTTTCCAGCAGTAATGTGCTGCTGCTGCTTCTGGAGCCAGTGCAAAATTTCAAACTCTTCTGCACAGTTCCACTCCAGTAATAGGTTCAGTTTCAGCCTCTTACCTTCAAAGAAACCTCACAGTTTATTTTTAAATACATAAAATATATGGAATAAATATTCAACAACTTCTTTCTTTTTTGTGTTTGTGCTCACCTTGACTGTGAATGTACTCAGATTCAGATCTTTACATGGTGATTAATGATTACACACTGCTATTTGTATTTGCCAGTTCTTGCCCATTTAACACATTTAACACGTTTTAAAGGTGTAATGTTCCTTCTTTAATCAAATATTGTATAATATTTTAATGATATATCAGATAAATTCATTTTGGCTAGCTAATGTAAAGACTAGCTTTTGTGAGTGAATCCTAGTTAGTGTGGTTAGTGAATCCACAGGTGAGCTCACAGGTTAGTGAATAATAGTGAATAAACAAATGTCACATGCACTAAAAATTATGATGTAATGACACAAAGGTATCTTGAAACCGATGCTTGTTGAGGTTCATTTTTAGGTAAAATGCTGAGTCAAAAAAGGATCATGGCTTGTAAGGCATTTAAGTAAGGAATAAAACACAAAGGGGTGTGCTGTTATAAGAAAATAATCAACAATAGGGTTGTGTGATGCAGTCTGACATGAAGTGGAATTACTGTTACCAACTCAGAGTTGACTCTTTCCCAATAACCACACATCCCAAAGTGTTTTCTTCCTTTTATGCCACAGCAATTTGCCAACACAAACAATTGTTTTAAAATGATTAAAGAATGACACATCATATTTTTTTAATCCATTTATAGTTATACATTTAATGTTGTGGAATGTCCATTATGTTTACTTTGTTATAGCAGGTAGAATCAGTTATTACCTCAACAGCCTGTCCTGTTTTTTTCTCTCTTGAATTTAACCTTAACCTTAATGTTACAGCTTTACCTCAGGCACTTACAGAACACTGGCATTGGAGTCTCCCTCCAAAATAGATACCTTTAAATTAATGTCTCCTCATGAAAAAAAAAAAAACAAAACAATATCAACAGTGACACATATTGTCATTTAATCCCTTTATGTGGGGCATACACCATAGATCTCCCTTTGTAAGTTGTCCCTGCTGTTATAGAAAATTAATCAATACCTACTGACCAATCAGAATCTAGAATTCAACAGCAACTTCAAAATAAAACAAAGATCAAAAGTGTAGCAAAGACGTGTGTATTCGGTAAGCAACAGCACTGAACAACAGCAACACTAATGGGACAAAAATTAAACTAGACTACACTCATGGATGTTTGAAGTGCTGTTTTATGCAAAACAAAAATGCCTGAAACATTAATGAGATTTAAACAACAAAGCAATATAAATGTTGAGGTTATTCTCTAAGCAAACCGAATTTTAGGAGGTTTATGCTCTCGAGCAACTTATTGCAAGAAATATATCCACAGTTTTGTGTACTGGGTATTATAGTGTGAGTGGGTGTGTACCTGGGGATGTTGTGTGTGTGTGTGTGTGTGTGTGTGTGTGTAAACATCACATTACTCTTAAACATTAACATTCTTTTCCTATTACTTTTACTGTAGTTACTGAATAATAGGCTGGGACTATAAACCCCCGTCCCGGTGCTAATAAGCATAACTCCGGTCTATCACCCTAGCAGGGATGGATAAAAGGGAAAAATAAATATGCCTGCCTTGCATTTTCTGTCTGTACTTGTGTTGATTTTGTAAAGTATGCAGTAATTAATTTTTACACCCTGTCACAGGCTCAGCGCTTTGATTTATGGCGACAGCTGCTGAATACTGGGAGATTTATAATGTAGAAGGAAAATTGTGTGTGATGTTTATATGCTTAAGGCTGACAAATCGATAAATAATTGTTTATTATTTGCAAAGTTGAAAAAGACTAGGGTGTAACTAGGGGTGTGAGGAAATCTGACATAACTAGAAAAAAACCCTAATTTTTACTTAGATGCCATGTCTCAGCTTTCACACAAAAGGATTTAGTGCTAGTGGTGCACTCACTTGTGGCAGTGAGAACAACGTGGTCAAAGCAATTTGCATTCTTACATTTATTAAAAGCTCATTGCAATGCTCTGAGTAGGTTCTGCTCCTGAAGTGCATGCCTCAGACCTCTGAGGGCTTATCTAAAAAAAACTTCTAATCATCTGATGAAGTAATGGAACAGCCTATAAAATTGACGAGATGCGTTTTCCCAAGGGGAAGTTGACGGGTGGCATGTTGCTGATGCTGAACCTCTGCACTTGTGAATCACTTTCTGCTGCTGCGGATGGTTCCATGTGGATACCTTAAGATTTGCACCTCCAAAAAACAGTCTATGCCCAACTCTCACCCTTTCCACAGTGGATAATCCCACATGGATATTGTAGTTTTGTACCTAAGAGCTGCTTCTGTAATTATAAAAACTGTCCTGTGCTCATCCTAGGACACTGTACATTCCTTTCAACACACTCAGTACTGTTTACCTTTTCTCTCCTACACTCGTATACTGTAATGATTTATAATCCCACTCTCCAGTGTCACCCAGAAGATGATGGGTTCCCTTTTGAGCCTGGTTCCTCTAAGGGTTTCTTCCACAAGTCATCTCAGGGAGATTTTCTTTGCTAATGTTTCATTTGGTTTGCTCATTAGGAATCTAAATCTACATCTGGATTTCTGTGATTTCTGTAAAGCTGCTTTGTGACACTGTCTGTTGTTAAAAATCTTATACAAATAACATTAAATTGAATAATAGAACATTATTGGAACAAAACAGCTATTTTCAACTGATTCCATCTTCCTTTATATTTTCTCTTTGTCCATGCATCAACTTTTCAGCTGAGCCAAACATTATTTATTTATTTATTTTTCTCTATATTTGGTGTTTTTCTTATGTGCAAATTCCAATTTCACATAAAAACAGGTGGCTGAAAACCCATGGCAGCTGCTACAGCATGGCGTTCCCCCCAACACTACACGCACCCTGATTAAGAATTCTAAACACGTGGCAGGAGGACTGAGTGTAGGGTCTCGGCACGCTCTCCAATTTCTATCTTTATTCAAACACACTTGGTGGCGGAGCAAAAGATGCAGCCAGGTAACGAACGCGAATTAGAGATAGCAATGGTGGCTGTGACTTTCTGATAATTATAGCACCCTACTCTCTCCTGGACACACGGGATCATGGCTTCCCATGCACAATGACACACGGAACAGTGGAGAAATCCAGCAGCACGGGCAATCATTAAGAGCCAGATCAAACGAGCAGAGCCAGGCCTGCTAAATGAAATGGCCGTGGGAGGTGCGGCTGAGCGAGGAAAATAACACCACTACATGATATGCACAGATGCAGTACTATGAATAGTAGTGAGACATAACAACAATACAACTGATCGTGGCTTTCATCCTAAAGGAACAGAGTGGATGAAAAGGAAATTTTGTTTTTCACCATTTCTTTGCATGGTGGGGGGTAAAAACAACTAAAGCACAGAATTCTAGTTAGCATCTCAACTTCTCTCAGATTCAAGTCTAGTTTATTGTAATAGAATCAGGGGAAGATGGGATGGCATGTTGGAGTTTGAAGAACCTAAATAAAAAAAAGTCACTGCTCTGTTTAAACCTTTCTAGAAAGAAACAGAAAATCCATATTAACCCTGACTGTTTGAGAGAAGACTCACAGTCACAGCCTCATCGTAGCCTCCTACCAAAAAAATTAGTGCTGGAAAATAACAAATTACAGTTATTTGTTACTGTACATTAGTTTGTTTTATACACATCTGTAGTTTGAGGGTTTTCTATGTAATAATTTTGATTGTGACTTGCTACATAACAAAAAAAAAAATCATAATCATGTACACAATCTGAAGCTACCTTGGACACAGGCTGAAAATTGGACAGAAGAAGATTGTTAAAAAACATTGCCTGGTCAATCTTTTTCCATACTGTCCCATTTTGTGAGCCTCTGCTCACTGTAGCCACACATTCCACATCCTTTGCTGACAGGAGCAGAACCTGATGTGGTCTTCTGCTGTTGTAGCCCATCCACCTCCAGGTTTGGCATAACATGCATTCTGAGATGCTTTTCTTCTCACTACAGTTGTAAAGAATCCACCAGGAGATGAATCGGCTACTCTAAATTGCCTCTAGATATGAATGTTTGTGTGCATGATGTCATGTGCTGGACAGTGATATCCAGGGTGGATTTCTCTCTCGCACCCAGTGTTCCAGGGATAGGCTCTGGATCAACTGTGACTCTGGCCAGGATAAAGCACTTCCTGAAGATGAACTACAGTATCCTCTGATTGCATCTATCCATTCTGCTTCATAGAACAAGCTGCGGCTGCTGAGTGAAAAGTGTCCAATGTTCTTTTTTGGTAGCTTACGTACATCAGCCTGGTCTTAAAAGTATACTTATCTTCCTGAAATTGGCAGTGTGAACACACTACTTGCATGTGAAGTACTTTACTTGAAAACATAGTTATTCAATCTTTTAAGACGTCAGAGGAATTGTGCCACGGCAATCTCCAGCAGCCAGACGTTTGACAGGAATGCAAATGAAGTTAAATACTAAGATTACAAGAATGTCTTTATAGACTTCATTTTATTCATTTGAGACTTTTCACCCCATCATATATTCAAATATGCTCATTTTGGATTGCCCAGGATCAGACCTGCCTATAAGAAGGTTTTTGTTGATCAACTTCATCTGCTGTAAGTCCCTCATTTAAAACAGTTTGAAATCATATGACATTATGAAGCCTTGCCCATGGTCTCTGTAACAATCAGTCAAAATGCTCCGCTTCAAATGTATTGAAATCTTTTGAGTATGACATCACTAGGGATCAGATAGCTAAGCAATAACAGTACAGCATCCTTACGGTCTTCTTTCTTTTCCTTGTACAATTTAAATGTTTTTGTCTTTCTGATTTTAAGGGATTTCTTTTAGGTTTGTTCCCTTTTCTCCTTTCAGTTTGGCTTTATTTCATCAGTTATTAGGAATTAGGAGAACTAGAACCAGTAAAAGCAAGGAAAGAGGGAACACTAGTTTGTGAAGTATGGAGTTTGTTTGTTTGTTTGTTTGTTTGTTTCTTTCTTTCATTCTGTCTTTGTTTTCTTGTTCCTTTCTTTTTTTCTTTCTTTCTTTCTTCCTTTTTTCTGTTTCTTTTTCTTTGTTTCACAATTTCTTCCTGTCTATCTGTCTGTCTCACTATCTGTCTGTCCATCTATCTGTCTGTCTGTCTGTCCCAGCAATCCACCACACTCATGATAGAGGCTAACCCTATGCCAGCTTGTCGTTGATAACACAGGTCACTGTGGGTGTTTTCACAGGAAGAAGTGTATATACACACACACACACACACACACACACACACTTGATATAGTGCCTCTACAGTGTGAAGCGAGGACTGATTCTGAGCTTGATGAGCTGCTGCTTCAGAGGTGGTAAAGCTGACGAGCAGATGCAGGTGACCTCTTCCTGACAGGACTGTGTTGGGTCCATCAGAGCAATAGGAGCTGTCAGTGTGGTGTGTGTGAAAGCACCAACCCAGAGCACAGCATTACGAAGGGCATAAGGTGCACCACAGTTATACAGCACAACAAAATCCCACTGCTGTGCCTCACACACATCAAGTGACAAGCTCCATAATGAGCTTCAACCCCCAGCACATGCCTCCGCTCCAACTCAATGTGATTGTGACATTGGTTTTATGGCTTCATTTTCTTGCTCGGCCGTTAAGGAAAGTGCACAGTTGTTGCATTCTAATAGAAGTTTAATCAGCATTACTTCAGTGGCCCCTTGACTTTAGCCAGAAGCTTTATCCCCAAAATCACTTCCAAATTGCCTTTCATGTGAATGAAATAATGTGAGCGGTGATATTAGGATGTCACGACAGAGCCGAGATGATTCATTCCCCCCGAAAGCACCATCAATTCCTCAGACAGGTGGAACAGCGGAAGAAGAGAAAGTGGCAAGAAAAATCTGAGGCACAGGGAAAGCACCCATATGTACATAATTAACCATGCATAGCGGGGATGTGAAAATTTGTGCTGTGATTCAATTTATCCTCCCAATTCTGGGGATGATGTTGCTGATGAGGATCATTTAGCACGCAAAAGAGAGAGGCCCTAAGAAACAGCAGCGTGCGGAAAAGCTGTCAGTCCACAGAAGTGGCATTTTGAGCCAAGTAGGAAAAATTAATATGGACAACACGTGGAAGTGATCAATGAATGGGAACCTGCTGGGAAAATGAGGTTACATGTAATGTGATGAACACCTCCATCTGTCTGGTTGAATCAGAAAGCTGCTCGGATTTTGTTAGGAGAAAAGGGAGGAGGGAGAGAGTGAGAGAGGGAGAGAGAAATAAAGCAAGAAACTGTGCATTGGAAAGAGGAGTTACTTTAGAGTTGTGTTCACAGTCAGACATCTGTGTTCAAAGTGAACTTTTTCCAATTTTGTCACATCATATTTTATGTGCTAAAGAATATCTATCTATCTATCTATCTATCTATCTCTCCATATATATATATATATATATATATATATATATATATATATATATATATAATGTCTAATGCATTGTGCTGCTGCCACATGTGACCTCTCTCATATATGTATCAGACGTTGAAGCCCAAAATACTGGGTGCATAATTAACATACGCAAAATTAATATGACAACAGATTCTAAACAAATACATATTGCTCTATTTCACCTTGCACAACAAATCACCAAATACTGTTCAACCTCAGACTTCCTTTCTTCCTTCTTTTATAAAAATCAAACACGTTTGAAAATATCAGCGAGCCTCTGTCTATTCTAGGGCAATATCTCAAAGCTTAATTTCAGCACATTACCCACTCATACAACCAAATCATCCGTGCTGGCACTCTGCTCCGATCGAGTTCCAGACCTGGAAATTAACTCCCAATTCTGATAATCTATCTATCAGGAAGGGCACATAATATCACACTGGACTAAAATACTGTAGTGCAGACCTGGCTTTAGTCTTAGATTTTGCTCTGAATCTCTGCAAGAATGCATGAATGTCCTTGTATTAAGGAAGTCATAAAACATCAAAATGATCTCCATACGTACATGTTACGGCTGCTTAAGTGTTATTATAGCACTTGCTGCTGTTGTCTGTGGCAACATGCATAAAAGTCTATATATGGCTCATATGGCAAGTTATGTTTGTGTAATAAATATTTTTGATCACCAGCCTGCTACTGACGGTACGCTGTGGGTGAAGGGAGCTTTATGAAAGCCTACACTCACACATTTGGCTTTTATATTAAAACAAAATCACAAAGGATAAAGTGAGAAAAACTTTACTTATGGATTTTCTCTTAGCTGTTTGCTTTTCTTCTCACCTGTCAGTCGAGAATTTTGTGTTCTATCTAGTGATTTTGCAGCAAAAAATAAAAAAATAAATTAAAAAATGTTCCAGCGGAATTAAACCAAACACTGGGTTATAAAGGGAACCCGGCTTACTATGAAGTGATAACTAACTAAATGTTGGGTTAACGTACTGCAGTAAAATAACCCAACCTGCTCAACTGATTTAGATAAATGACCCGATGAAGTTTTGTCAATTCTGAGGAAGGGTTTCATTATGTAGGTTTCATGTAGAGCCACAGAAAACACCCTTAAACTATTCCACAGCCCGTTTTTAAATTCTCAAATCTGATTGGTCAGTAGGTGTTCTAATTCTAATATGTTATTGTTTCTATAGTAATAGCTCATTCACTGGGACTTGTAATGTGGATGCTGCACATCATTGAAGACTAATAATTAATGGAGTAGAAATGTGTTCTTTAACAAAGAAAAACGTATAATCTTTGATATGATGAGGATTGGAGGAGTTTATTTAACATTTATGGAAGGACTGTCCAGTGTCAGTGCTCTGTAACTTCAGGTTTGGCAAAATGGGAGAGTTTTCAAGACAGAAAACTTTGACCTTTTCAGCTTCTCACTAACATGATAAGTTACAAAAGAAAAAAGAGAGCATGATGAGGGAATGACTGTTTATAGCTTTTATAAGTGATAACAGGGATGAACCTTCACAGATGTTTCGCAGGCATTGATGTGCTTCCAAGTGCAGTGAGCACTGCTGCAATGTTTTGATTCGAGTTGATTCTATGTGCTTTTGTTTATATTGTGCTTTGGTCTTGTCTCTGCCTCTGCCCCATCAAAACTCTGTTACCTAATGTGTGCACCTGTTCTGAGTTCATCCCTTGATTAGTCTGTCTTTATATACCTTCATGCTCCTTTGTATCATTGTAAAGTTCATTGCATTTCTGAGCCTTTGTTTCCCGTGGTCCCTGTTTCCTTGTTTC
Source organism: Pangasianodon hypophthalmus (assembly GCF_027358585.1). Lineage (NCBI taxonomy): Eukaryota > Metazoa > Chordata > Actinopteri > Siluriformes > Pangasiidae > Pangasianodon > Pangasianodon hypophthalmus. Next base: position 18,371,756 of record NC_069723.1, on the reverse strand, counting down.
TAGTCATACTAGTCATAGTATTTCTATGACTATGTTTAGACTAGTGCCTGTATTCTCATTAATGATTATGAAGTACTCTAGTTGTTGCTATCTGCCTGTTCTCTGACCTGGAATATTGATAATGATTATTAAATTATCCCAATTAACAACACACCACTATCACGCACTCACGTCCCGTGTCATCTTCAATAAAATACCATGTGTCGTTTTTTTTTTTTTTTTTTTATTAACTATAAACAATGTAATCGTTGGAAAATTGCTGTGGTATGAGAGGAATGATACACTTCAGGTTACCAAATGATACACAATGTGCTGTTATTTGAAAATAATCATATTTGGGGTGGTACCAATGTGTCAGGCTACATCACACCACCCTGTCCTTGATTATTTTCCTATAACAGCATGCTCCTTCATGTCTTACTCCTTATAAAATCTCATTATGTAATGGGTTGGTCATAAACTGGTGAAAGTTTGTTCTACTGTGTGTTTGGAAAAAGGGCACTGGAGAGGCTGTGAGATTCAGACTTTCTTTAGCAAGCTGTTAGTGAGTCAGTCAGGTGTGAATGTGTATCATGCACATGTCCCCAAACATCTGCATATGCAGGGCTATGTTACAACAGCTAAAATGTCTGAAACATTAGTCCAGAGGTGGCTTCAGAGCCCGTAGGCTGTGTATAAGTTGTCTGTCTTTCTTTTTTTTTTTTGTCTCTCTCTCTCTCACACACACACACACACACACACACACACATTCTCTTGTCACAGATCCCCAAATGACCCCTTTCAGATGTGGCTGGGGAGAAAAACGTTGTTGATGTCGATTGAAAGGCACCACTTTTATGTCACTCTTTCACTTTCGAGGCGGCTTCTTTCGTCCCTTAGGAAATAAGCAGTATATGTAGTTTTCAATTTCTCTATATTTATATTTAATATATATATAAGTGAGGGAGAGAAGAAACCTCAAAAGTAAAAGAATGACACAAAAGTGGTGCCTTTCAATCATCATTTCAATCAGCGGCAACCTTTTCCCTCTGTTGGTTGAGATTTAAGGTGCTGAGCAAATATGATGCTATGTCTTCTACAATTCTTCCACAGTTCCTATGTTCTGATATTCATTTCCACAGTCTGGTGCAATATAAAGTATGCTTTGTAGTGAAAGCGTATTTTTTGGTGTGGTGTTGTGGTTATAGCAGGCCGGCGCGATGGCAGCGTTCCCAATCACTGGCATTCATAATGAATGAGATTTGAACGGCGCAGCATCTTGAGAATGGCACAGACCATCATAACTCAGAGACGCGGCTGAGACATGCCAAATGGAAATGTGATGCGCCGCTGTCGAATGGCGCTCCCAGTTCCTCCGACATCTGCTGGAAACCGCTGCCCTCAGGGCCATTCTTGTTTTCCTCTGAACGTGAGGGTGTTTGTTCATAACGTGTGCGGGTCTATAAAACATCTCCCTTTTTTTTCCTTTTTTTGAAAAGAGAAAGAAAAATAAGGATAAACAGAGATTAGAAACAAAAAAGAACATTTTTTAAAGTAGGCATTTAGCTACAGTTAGAGGAAAACTAATTATCATGCAGAAACTTAGGGTGTTTGTGCCACTGGAACTTTCAGACTCATTACATGTTTTTAACATTGCATGTTTCTCACTACTTGCATATAAATTGTTATATTTCTGAATAAATCGGTCTATAAAAAAGCTTTTTAATTTTTTTTTCTAACAAGCACCAACATATAGGATAAAAAACACACATGTGAATGGAAAAAAACCAACAACAATATACCTGGGTCTATGTTAAGAAATGGATTTAAAGGAATAATTTTACAAAAAGCAGTGTGATTTACACAATTCCTCTTTTACCCCAATGTAGTTCATCAACAAAAACATACATGGTGTCCGGTGTTTGCAATGAAGAAGTTAACACATAATGGAAGTCTGTCTCAGCCAAAATCCAAAATATATACACAAATCTTCCTTTTCTTGCTTCGAATGACATTGTCATGTTCAGCGGTAGAAAATCCTCCACTGTACTTTGTTACTACACTTAAGTAACTATTTTAGGAAAAAAACATACTCTTTACTCCTTACATTTTTTATTTAGACCTTCAAAATGTGCATTCCAAATCTCAAAGGTCTCCTTTTTTTCTCATCCAGCCAATGACTGCCATAAATGCCATAAATGTGTGAAATTGGGCTAAAGTAAAGCACATCTGGCTAGGAAGCACATCATATTCTAGCTAATGGTAAATACTATTTTACTTCTGACTAGTTAGCTTTTTAATTTCTATATCAGGAGGATTAGAGGTAAGGATGGAGTCCTTCCAATTTTCATTGTCTGTAGAAATCTAATTTCAGCTAGGCATCTATAATGTCGAGTGTAAAATCTAGTTTCAGTCCCGTATTCAAAGGTAATGTTAGTTTCACATGACACCATGACATTACTTAATTTCATCTGTTAAAAACAGATTACTTTTTAATACTAAAGTACATTTAAAGGTAGAAACTGTTTTTTCACTCGATTACATTTGGCTGATTACATACTTGATTACGTACGGCTTTTTATTTGAGTAAGATTTTGAGACATTATCTACTGTATAATTTCTCAGCAGTTTTCCCACCCCGGTCATGTTACTTAATCTTATATTCTGTTAAATTGAAACTTTTTTAAAATCGTTGTGATATTCCATATTTACAAATTTAAATTAAGTGAAACTGTATTTCATTTGCATAACATCCAGCTTTTTCTGGTACAATTCTGTCCTCAAACTAGAAGAGGATACCAAACTGGTTTGCCCTAATGTTACAGTGTTCAGTATATATAGTGAGGTTTTGTTCATGTTGCACACCAAACATTTGAGGCAAATGGTGTAAAACTAAAGTACTTCTATCACTAGTTATCAAATTACAATGCAAAACCTCAATCACTAATTGAATATAGGCACCTATAAAAGTAACCTACACGTTTCCTGTTTGCCATTGTGATCTTTAGCCCCTTTGACCAGCTGCGAGCGAGTGTGTGAGGTGTGTGTGAGGATAATGAGCTTTCGCAGGAGAGATTTGCAGTTTGATCATGCTCACTAGGCTTTTCTTTTAGCTTGCAGGAACATGAGCAGAACGTGTGCTACATTGGAGGAAAATAGGCACCAGTATGGGCCGTGGGAGGTACGTGGGCAGCCGGCGTTTTTTAACAAGGCTGGCAACGAGACACACACACACAAACACACACACAGACACAAATACACACACCGAATTTTGTCAAAGTTACTACCCGTAATGTTCTGTGGTCTGTGGAGAGGCTTGGAAAAACCCAAAAGAAAGAGAAAGCTATATAACCGGAGGGGGAAAAACACAATGAGAAAATGAGAGAAAATGTGTGTGAGGGAGAAAGAAAGAGGCAGCAGGAGACACATCCATGCGAAAGGTGCCAGGAACTCCGGCACTCTCAGGGACGAAATGCTCGAGCAGGGAGAAAAAAGCTGCACCTTTAGGCGAGTGCTGAGGATTTGAGAGCACATTAAGGTTTCCTGGCAGTTTGTATGTGTGTGTGTGTATGTGTGTGTGTGTGTGTGTGTGTGTGTTTGTGTGTGTGTGTGTCGTGAGCAGCAGGGAGACAGCCTCCTCCAGCAGGACAGAGGGAAAGACAGACGCTGAATCTCAGAGCAGAGGAGCCACAGGTTAGCAGCCCTAAAACAGATGCTGCTTATGAGACATTAATGTCCTAACAAAGCGGGCATGTGCTGCCACACACACACATACACACACTCATGCACACACACAAACACACACCTGGGACAGATTATTAAACACCTCCAGCTAATTAGGGCTAGAGTGCGTGGTTCTGTCAGCCTTGGGGCCAAGTCTAAGCCTCAAAAGAAGAGGGTTTGTGTAATTTATTAAGCGTATTGAATAATAGATTTTAGATGTTTTTTAAATTTAAAAAAATGCTTTTTAAATGTAATACAACACTGCATTTTCAAGTAATAGAGATATATATTAGTTTTCTTTTAATATGTACATACACAAAGCAATAATATTGTTTCTATTTGCACGACACTGGTTTGTATTGTTTCTTACTGACCAGGAATAGTTTAGCAATAAATAAATAAATAAAATATATACAATTGTCCACTTAATTCAAATATACTAGATCAGTGATAAGGTTATAACAGAATGACAGTACCTGTATTTGTATCTGTTTAGTGCTTCAAATATCTATATCTGTATCTATAATTCAGAACCAGAAGTAGTTGTGGCCTAGAATAGGTTGTTTTGTTTCCTTTTTTGTCCTTTTCTCATAATAGAGAAAAGGGATTGTTTTTAGCTTTTTTTTTTAAAACCTGCACACACATAATTACTAAGGATGAATGAATGAAAACCTATCCCTCAAACGACTTTTTTGTTTTCCCATAATGCATGCCTGTAGTCTCAGTAAGATGCCCTGAACCGTTTTTTAACAAGGCTGGCAACGACACACACACACAAACACACACAGACACAAATACACACACACTGAATTTTGTCAAAGTTACTACCCGTAATGTTCTGTGGTCTGTGGTGTCCACCACTAATCCACAATTCATTGCAGTCCAGAGATTACCTCATTCTCACTCACCTGTTTCCTCTTAACCCTCATCTGCTTCCGTGTTTTTATACCAGACTCAGTGTGCATTTCTGTGCTTTGAGGTTGTTTTACCTGTTTTATTTTATTTATTTATTTATTTATTAAATATTTATTAACTTCTGCACTTCATTTTGATTGACCTGTATTGCTCTGTTTGCCTGTTTGACCCTTGCCAGTTTTTTCCCTTCAAGTTCTTCAAGTTGGATTATTGATAAGTGACCTGCACTTCCATCCACCTGCCACTGTTTCGTGGCAGACCTTTTCCATAGATACATCACCTTGATATGCTTACTTCAAACAAAATTATTAAGCTGCATATTCCAGTTTTTAAAGAAACTACTGTGTAGCTTGTAAAGTACTGTAAAGTAGCGAAATAGTTTAGTGAGCCTTTATTATGCAGTTCTGCCTTCAGGCTTTGGAGATGGCCCTATGTGCTGGGCTGTTTCCTAAAAGCAGTGCAAATTTATTTTCAAACATAATTGTGGCCTAATTTGGGATTATTTTATTGATTTTCTGAGTAATACTAAACTTTTTAGCTGTAACTAGTGTTCGTTAAGCAGCTGTTGTCTTTTGCCATATTGTGTGGATCATTGACAAAGTGCGTTCAGGAATAATGACTCAACCCAGCTGAGTTGTTCAACACAGCTGCCCCCATAATGTTTTGTTCATGTTTATAGATTATAGTAAGTCACACTGTGTCCTAAACCACAAGTGTGTGTGACATCACTGAAGAAATGGAGGTAGTCTGAGGTAGATATTTCTTTTATGGAAAAGCTTTAGCTGACAGACTTTTATTGTTTGTTAATCTCCAGTATAAAATGAAAGAACAACCCAGTATGTCTTGGCTGAGTATTTGGAAGTACGTGTATATTCGATTTTTTTTTTCATTCCTATAATACCATCATAAAACACTCATGAAGTTATAATATTCATTTTTCAGACACACTGATGTGGTTCAGCATACACAGCAGGGTTAAACAGGCCTGCTAAGCCTTCTGCTGTTTTACACAGCGAGAAGTGAGCCTGTGAGGTGTCTTTTGAATTGTGTGCTTGTACAAATTTCTAAAAGACAGGAAAAATCTGTATCTTTGTTCACTGGAAAAGGATAAAAGGAGAAGCACAACCTTTCAAGTGCTGATTTTTTTTTTTTTTGGAATGTGTGCTTCTAGACATTTAACTGTGGTTTAAGGACATAACAGAAAGCTATTGTTAGATTCAAATATGTATTCACCCAACTGAAATTTTCCACATTTTGTGGTGTTACAACCTGTACCCCAATTGCATGGATTTAACTGGGATTATATGTCATGAATCTACACAAAATAAGGGGAAAATCAATTGTTTGCTAAATTTATTACAACTGTATATAATTTTTTATAAATATCGAACCATACATATATACAAGGTCTCGTGTGATTTTTAAGGCAATAAACTGAAACTGTTTTCATTCATTTTCAGTTAATATAGAATGTGACTTCAGAGAGTTTTTAATGCATTGATAATCCTTACAATGTTATCTACGGCTACCCTCCTCATCTTTTCAAACTACTGCAGTGTAACACACTTGGAGGAAAGTGTGATCTGCCCTCTTCCTCATACAAGAGCTCAGAGACCCCCCAAGATTGGCTAGTGTATCTGTGATTGACACAGAGAGCACATTTTGCCCTGTAGAGTCCCACAGATGGCACTTTCTCCATGTTGAACTTATCGTAATGGTTGATTCATGATGCAGGTGCTTTTGCAGTCATTACTATGATCATTCCAGCTGTGGCTCCCAAGTAGCTCGGTTCGTGTATGTGAATGTGCAATGGGAAAATGCCCCATCTAGGCACAATTCTCAACCTAGACACACAAATGTGCTGGTACTGTAAGGGTTAAACAGGGCAAAGCTGAACCTCTACCACAGTGGGAGCTGATCCTGTGAACATGCGAGTTGCTTATGAGATGCATCAATCTCACGGATTGGCGACATTCGCGTTGTAGCCTGAGAGAAATCCCAGAGCTCACACACACACTCCTCCATGAGCAGGAGACAGAGTAGCTTGGGGGCCAGCAGCCAGACCCATAAACAGGAGCTTCACTAACAGAATTATGGAAGCAGGAGAGATATTGTCAGTAGAAGAGTGCATAATGCTAGATTTTTATAAAGCAATAGATCTTGTCATTTGGCATAAAGTTGTCTCCTATGGGCCTCCAATCTACATTTGATATGGTATAAGCATGTAGAGTATAACCTACTGAAATGGAGGTATAAATAGAACAGTGGCTTGAGGCAGAAGAGCCTTGGGGGAAGTTGAGTGTGAGGAGGTGTCAGGTTTATTACTAGGTCCAGCAACCTGGTGCTAAGTACTAACCTCTAGGCTTTAAAACCTTTGTGTAAGGTTGCAGACAGATTATATTGTTACAGAAGCAGTTTTATTCCTGTCAGTCAAAAGACACTCATTTACTGTAATGCCCTGAAAATATGCCTAAAGCGTTTTAAGCTACTGAATAAGACACTGACTGTCTGTGGTGTGACATATCAGCCTGCAAAGATAAAAAAAAAAGAGTCTAAAGTGTCACTCAATCATTAAATTCCAATCAGACAGCAGCTACAGTAAGCATGCAGCATCAGTGTGCAGTATAAACACGCTTTGAGGTAAAAACTCATTCAGAAGGCATCACGCTGATATTGGGCATATTTATGGGGGAAGCATCATGTGTATCTGTCTTATCAGCCATCCCATAATTCTGCCCGCTAAACCAAAATCAGAAACAAACAAGCCGCAGAGGGTAGTGTTCACAGCTCCAGGGTCTCTGGTTCAATCCTGAGCACAGGTTACAGTCTGCATGATCTTTCATGTATTCTCCCCGTGTCCGTGTGCATATCATCCAGGTTCTTTGATTTACTGAAAATATTTTTTAGGATGTAACTTTGCAAAAATAGCATTCCTCAAACAAAATATCCAGTTACCCAGATACCCAGAAAACAGATTGAATATTCTAGTAACCAAAAGGGACCACCTATAATGTTTGCTCCCCTCAGCATAAAAAAAACAAAAAAAACTTTGAGGTGAAAATTCAGTGTGATTTCTGCTTTAAACAGAACAATATTACGCTAATATCTAGAAACACTGCAAGACTGTGTTATAAACATGATCCAACCTGTCAGTCACCCTCTTCCGTTTGAAAAGAGGAAAATTGTTTAACATTAGCATATTGGAGTCTTTGTAAGTCGCATTTAAGCCTTTTGTAAGACCTAAATTGCTTTTCCTTTCTAACAGCACCGTGGCCAGATAGCGCTGCGCTTCCTCCCTCATCTTTAAGCCTTTCGCCATCACGCAGCATGCTCCAGACTTGCTGATTAAACACCACAACACGGAGCCACGATCCTGCGCTCATGTACCATTACACAATTTCCGACTTATTTCCATACAAACGCAGATGAGCCTCTCTTGCACTCTGACAAAGTTATAGAGCGGGAATGAGTTACAGAAAGAGATGTGGTGAGAAGGAAAGAAAGAAAGGAAAAAAAGCAGATAGTGTGATTAAGTGATAGTGACTTGCTTTAGTTCACACAGAGGTTAGCTGCCAGCAGGCAGGAGGCTATGATTAGCTTCATGTGTGAGAGTCTGTGTGTGTGTATGTGTGTGTGTGTAGGAGTGAAGCAGAGCTCTCTCCAGGCAGCACAAGGCTTCGTTATGGTTATGGTGCTGTCCTGTGCAGAAGGAAACAGGCTCTGCTCCCCATTCGCCCGTAAACAGGCAGAGCAGAGAAATGCAGCAATCCAGCATTGGCCATTAATGTCACCATAATGCTGTAGCACTTCTGCTGCAAACAGCCAAAAGCTAATTGGATCTTTAAAATATTTACTCAAGACCTGTGTACACTTTCACTCACATGCTTTTGCTTGGTGGAAAAACAGAAATGTAGAAATGTGGGCAGTAGTAACTCAGTGCTTAATGGAATATTTCAGCATTTTTCAACCTAATCTCTGTATACTGCAAGATTTCAACCTGCTTCCTAGTACGGAAAAAGCATCTAAACTATAAAACAACAACTGTTACACACTAACTACAAGGGTTTTGGCACGAGACAGCTATAGCAGCATGTGTTACCAAAGCTGTGCTCTTGTATCTCCACTTTGCTTGTTTTTCATAATTTCAGATTAACTTTGGGGTTAAAATTAATTAACGATCTTGAATGACTCAGATATATTGTATAAACAATTACTAGTTAGCTAGTAGCAAGAAGGGTAAAATAAAGTTATGCCTGATGTACAGCTAATATGGATCACTGTGTGTTTTTTAAAATAGCAAATTTATTTCTGCATTTGTTGATCCCATTTCTGTCATGAATTTTATGAGAATAGAATAATATTCCAGAGTACACAACTTAACCAGAGAATAGAGCATGTAGAATAGCCTACTTGTTCCAGGTACACTCAATTCATGTTAAAACTGTACTGTAGTGGTCTGGTGTCTTTCTTTTGGCTTTATTAAAACATATAGCTGTGTGTCATCAGCATAACACTGGAAACTAATATTTAATAAGGAATAATTAGGAATAGAAAGAATTGTGCCAAGTGGTAGCACATATGGGGAATCAGCAGTGGCCCTAGAACAGAGCCTTGTGGAGCACCAACCATTACTTTGTATGCATATGAAATTAAGTAAAAAAAAAAAAAAAAAAAAAAAAAAAAAAAAAGCCAGGAAAGAGTCATTCTATCACTTCATTGTCTGCGTAGAAGCACACTGTGATCTATGGTATCAAAAGCTGCACTACTGGAATGTTTTTGGGAGGTGGGAAGAACCTGAAGGACATGATAGGAACTCCACACAGAGCTGCTACACCGCTGTGTTACCATGCTAAGTATTGTCTTGCTAAAATAAAGCACCGTAGAATATGCTACATTAGCAAAATGAATAAAAATTGCTTCAGATTCTGACTTTATCCTTAACAATTTTTAAAAATCTATTCTTAGCAGACATCATTGCAGTAGCAGCTCTATAGCACCCTATAGAACTCCCAGCAATGTTAGACTAAGGAAATATAAGTTGTTATAGGATAAAGCTTTTCAGATTTTGACCATTCACTGTTTTGCACAAAAACCACAAACCACACCACTTGAGAAACGAGTCTGTTGTATATTTTTGTCCTGCATATTTCATATTTCATATGTTTTACTGTATATCTATCTATCTATCTATCTATATCTAAATATATATATATATATATATATATATATATATATATATATATATATATATATATATATATATATATATATATATATTTATTTATACACATATATACACACATTTCCCATCCCATGGGACAGGGTAGGTTCTGTGTATTAGAGAGAGAGAGAGAGAGAGAGAGAACAGTACAGTTACCATTCATTCACTTTGGAAAAAATGCAGGGAAGCATGAGAACTTCCACAGGCTAACACACACGGACACACACACACACATATGCTGCGGATCCCTCAATTTCACCATCTCACAGACAAGACACACATGAAACATGCAACATGGCAGGTGCCTTGAATCAGGAACCCCATGAGAGTTCAGAAAGTGAGTGAGAGAGAACAAAGTGTATCAGCCTGAGCAGCTTTCACCCGGCAGAGAAACTGGCTAAAATAGTGAGAAGAAAAGTTGTGAGAAAAAGTGCTCAAAGTGTCAGTGGTGGTATGTTAAAAACTCATGAGTGAGTGACTGAATGAGTGATGGAGGTTGTGACTGAGTGGCAAAGATTAAGTCGGTTGGGGAATGAACAGGAAATTGAGTGAGTTTAAGTGTGAGTGGTAATTCCTAAACCCCAGACATTATACCTTGATGCTAATTTCTAAATCCTAATTTCTGATCGTTATTCAAACCATTAACCTCCAAATGCTAACACTTAAACCCTAAAACATAATACATAACCCCTTATCCCTAATGCTAACCACTAAACCCTAAATTTTAAACACAATACCCTCACACTAAAAGTGAGTAGTGAGTGAGTGATCTGACATCTAATTGTGTATGTATATGTCATACACACATGGTAATGGATTAGAATGAATTACCATTACACATACACACCAAACAGCAGTTCTGTGTGTGTGTTTCTATCCACTTGAGCTGAGCTGATAGAAGGAGGTCTGAAGAGCCTGCTAATGCATATTAATTCATTCAGAAGTAATAAATCCCAAACGACTGTCAGAAACATCCAGAAACAGCTTGATGTTGTGCAACATATTAGTCATATGTTTTCTCCATAAACAGCAGCTAAAAAGACTTACACAGAATCATCTTAGATATCAACACAGTGGCAAGGAAGTCCACCGAGGAATGGCTATGAGGACTATCACTCTGTTGATTTGCCTCTTCTTACTGACCTACTCCAAAATATAGATTTCCAGCTATTAATCATGTGCTTCTGGAGGATTCCTGTTTTCACCACTTCTCGTTAGCAGATGGCATTCTTCCCGCAAATATGACCTCACCCATCTTATCTGTCCACCCAGATCAGCAGCTCATTGCTGGAACCCTCTGGGACTGCCAGTCAGCTGTGCACAAAGCTGATTTCACACAGCTTACACTACTAGTTTCTCCCTTCACTTCATTGCACTGACAGAGACCCTGGATTAAGCCAAAGAACGTCCACAAAGAATGCCCACACATGCTGCACTCTACGGCTTTCTCTTTCACCCACATGCCTAAGACTTCTGACTGGGGTTGGGAAGGAGAGATGGGGGTGGGATGCAGGTTTTCTTATTACCTCTTCCTGCATATGCTGTCCTTTTTTCCTTACCAAACATCAGATTTCCGTGTTTGAATTTCATGCAGTTTGGAAAACTTGCATACATCATATCATTGTGGTCTATAGTCCACCAGGACCTCTTGTCAAATTCATAGATTAACTTAAAACTCTCCTTTATGTGTTTTCAAAGACTATAGGATCCTTTGGTCCTGCTTGGAGACGTCAATCTCCAAACCAAAGGCACCATGTCCACTGCCATCCACCATCTCTGATCCTTCAACTTGAAGCACTAACAGTCAGCTCCAACTCACAAAGGCATTGTCTTTACCTAGTCCTCAGCATCATACCACCTCTCCCTACTTCCACTACTACTTCCACTACTACTGTTTAAAGTTACTAAGTAACTTTTAAGATCCTGTCTTCATCTTCATTGTCTTCACACATGCCTTCATCCCTACCTCCAGTGACTTCTTTATTTTCAAATTTGCCTGCTGACACAGCTGCTTCTACCGTCTGCACAGCTCTCTTTGGACTCACTCTGCCCTCTCACTTCCAAGCCAACTAGACTGATGCCTTATAGTTCCTGGCTGTCTGACATTCTCTGGTCTGAAAGAAAATGGAGGAAATCCAACATTGCAGAACTGAGAGAAAAATGAACTTTCCTCAGCAATATTCCCTGCTGAGTATAAGGTCCTGTATGCCTTCTTGTCCGCTTCTGTTGCTACAGCAAAGACTGTCTTCTTTCATTCCAAAATTAAGATATGCATCTCTCACCAATATCAATTCTTCTCTACCTTCTCTACCTTCTATTCTTTATTTAATCCCCATTTTCCCCCTCCCACAGTCTGATGATATGATCTCACTGATATTCAGATATCCTTCCAAGTCATCCAGCCTACCTGGAACAAGCACAATGTGGGTCAAACTTTCCACACATTCTAACTTTCTATCAGATTTGAATTCTAATTCAAACTTTCCACACAAGCAACTGACAGAGGAAGAAGTAGTTATGCTACTTAGTAGTTATGACAACCAATTGTCGATTGACCTGCTCACTCACTCCAATATCATCCACCCTCTTCCAGATAATATCATCCATATGTGACTCCTTAAGAAGCCCATTCTTGACCACACTTTTGTTGCTAAATACAGACCTGTTTCTTTCCATTAACTCCCATGCCTAGACCCTAGAATGTGTTCTTTCTTGCAGCACTGCCTTTATATCTTCAACTAAATGATCCCCTAGATACCAACCAGTCTGGTTACTAGCACATGCACTGTATGGAAACTGCTTTCCTTGCAGTCACTGAAGCTTTACATAAAACCCAAGAGAACTTTGTGTATTCTGTTTTGCCTATCCGCTCCCTGTATGCTGCCTCTGACACTGTGAATCACCAGATCCTCATTTGTACTCTTTGTGACTTGGGAATTAGAAGCTGTGCTCTGACCTGCTTCTCATCGTGCCTGAAGGACTGGTTCTACCACTTGGTAACTTGGAAAGATTCAATTTCAAATCCTCACAACCTTACAACTGAAGTTCCACAGGGGTCAGTTCTTGGCCCAATCTTGTTCTCTCTTTATACTAAATCACTGGGCTTATGGCCTGGAGACACACAACTTTATATCACTTTTCCTCCATCCACCTCCCAGGTTGCCCAGAAGACATCAGACTGCCATAATTTCTAAACTTTAACCCTTAACTACTGAGCCATAATTCTAATCCCTAAAGCCTAATGTAACCCCCTAAACCCCAATCCTTACCACATAAAATCCGATTCCTAACCTAGTCCAAAATTGGGTTCCTGTACCCTAATGCTAATTTTTAAACCCTAACCATAATCCTAATTATAATCCTAAATCTCCTTCACATTATCTTTTTAATGTGGCTGATATCTGACCCCAGTCAAAGCAAATGATGCTCCAGAAACAGAAAATGGGAAATTAAGTAATAAAAGGAAAATAAAGCAATCAACATCTGTAGATTGTTATTCACATAAATTCTGTTGGTCAAAGATGTATTTCTATGGAATTACATTAAATAAATCTTAAAGCAATAACAATAATATCTTTTCTTTGCAAATGTGGTAAAATATCCCATTTTTATAGTAGTTTTATTTCTGGCACAATAATGCTAATAGAAATGACATGATTTACAATAAAAAGAAACCAATTGGTGTTGATCACTTCTTTATTCACATAATTAATCCAACCTTTTAAACATTCTCGGCACTTCTTTCCGTCTGAGCAACCTGAGCCTGTGCTAAGCTAAGTTATTTGCAGCATGTCTTACATGCCACTTTGATTAATGTTGGATCGCTTTGAGTAACTCCCAAGTTGCATTAATAATTATATTTTAATACAACTCCTACCCTGTGAGTCGCTAAATGAAAGTATCATACATGCACTGACTGCCGGCAAAAGCAAGGCAGCGTGAGGCGTTCACTTCTGTGGTAACAGTCAATGATTCCAGTCAACATACATTAATCTTGCAATATTTGACACCGAGGAACAATGGTTTAGCCAAGATCATGATGAATGTGGAGTTGGAAAAAGTCATATGAATTCCAATTTACCTGTTCATACTGAGGTTGCACTGCAACATATCAGATTGGTATTGGATTTCAGTAGCACATATAAAAATATAAAAGTGCAATTCAGAATTTGAAGCCTGTTCCAGGTTGCTTGAAACCTCTATCAAGTTGCTTCGAGTTGACATGATCAAAATCAACCCACTTTATTGGCATAATATTATGAAAAATGGGGATGATCTCTTGCATGAGGTTGATCCATTCAAACACAGTAAGGACTGTGGTGTATATACTGTTTCCTGACACGGAAATTGAACAGTTGATGATTGGAAAAAATGATCTTCAACTGTCCAGTTTCAATGATCCTGTGCCCACTGTAGCCTCAGACTCCTTTTCTTAGTTGACAAGTGTGGAACATGATTTGGTCTTTTGCTGTTATAGCCAAACTGCCTCAAGGTTCAGCATGCTTTGCTGCTCACCATGGTTGTAAAGAGTGATTATTTGAGTTGCCTTAGCCTTCCTGTCAGCTCAAACTAGTCTGTCCATTCTCCTCTGACCTCTCTCATCAACAAGGTGTTTCTGCCCACAGAACTACCATTCACTGGATGTTTTTTTTTTTGCACAATTGTGTGTAAAGCCTAGACTAGACTGTTCTGTGTGAAAATACCACTAGGTCAGCAGTTTCAAACCAGCCCGTCTGGCACTAACAATCATGTGATGGTCGAAGTCACTGAGATCATATTTTTCCACATTCTTATGTTTATTGTGAAAATTATCTGTAGCTCTTGACCTGTATCTGCATTATGTTATGAATTGTGGTGCTGCTACTTAATTTGCTTATAGGATAATTGATAATAATGAGTAGGCACGGGTAAACGTCTTCCTATTAAAAGTAGCCAATGAGTGTATTAAATATATTAAGTATTAATATATGTTTATTTGTGAACCTTATAACAAAGTGTCACCCTTATCTTTATCTCAGTGGTTAAACAATAGTGATGAAAAGCCCAAGCTCAAAAGTCCAAAAACATACTCTCAGACAGGTTTGGGTTCATTGCTGGAAGTGTGAATACGATTTAGAGGAAATAGGAGATGAAAAGCACTTTTATGTTTCAGATTTACAAATGCCAGTCAGAAGGGTTAAACTCCTCTTTTAGCTTAAGTTATGCCACGCGCCGTAGTATGTGACTAGGTGTGGTGTATTCACCCGAAGGCCATGAATTGCCTCAGGCTGTGAGTCGCAGCGTGTGACGATCGATGGGCCACTCTCTTTCCTTCCAGCAAACACAACAGTCGGCTTCTTCTTTCTGCCACTTTTTGATCTCTGATGTATTTTCATATCAAGCGGAGTAAAAGGGTTAGAACCTACAGAATGCAGCTGTCATATGGCACAGAGAGAGACAGTCTGAATTTACCTACAGTCACACAAACTGCAGCATCACTATAGAACTTTTAACTAGAACATAAAGGAGTATTCCACCCTTTTTTAACCATAATCTCCAAATCTACAGCGTAGTACTAGAATTTCAATATGTTCCCCACTAATGGAGGTCAAAGGGCAATATAACTGAAACATATTTTTGAAACATAATTTTAAAAGGTATTTGTAAATTAAGCTTTAAATCCGTATAAATCAGCCTTTCCCAGATGGGTCTGCCCGTGTTTATCCATCAGCAGCAAAGTTGTGTGGGTCTCAGGGTTCAAGGATATCACAAAACCTTCAAGAAAGTGTAAACATCTAGAATTTGTTTTTACAGTGTTGAAAAGTTGGATAAAACTGTTATGATTCTAGTTTTGAATTACTGTTATATAGTCACATTTTGCAAATAATTATTGGTAGAATTTAACAACTTTATAAATATTTTTGTAGTAAACAGGATTTCAATTCAATTCAATTTTATTTATTTCTGTTCTTTTCTCAGTACAAAGAAGTGTCATCAACATTAATCCCTAATCCTAATTGTAAAATCATTCATTCATTCTCCTTCAGTAAGAGGTTTATCCTGGTCTGGGTTGTGGTGGATCCACAGCCTAGACACCAATCCACTGCAGGGCAGCACACACACACTACCGGCATGTTTTCGGGAGGTGAGAGGAACCCTATGCTGTACAAATGTCCACACAAACAGTGACCTGAGCTTAGGATTGAACCAGGGACCCTGAAGCTATAAAGTGCAATATTACTTGCTGAGCTGCCAAAGCCAACACAGAGTTGGATGAAAGCAGCAGGGAAAAGAATACATAACACATCCAGGACTACACTAACTGAGTCGGTATCAGGTGTATACATTGTCCACTTACCCCAAATGTCAATCAGCCAATTCATTATCCCTTTAAGGGAAGTGCTGATGTAGTGGGGTGGGACTACATGTAATGATGCTTATAAGCAAAGGTGTGAAGTTACCTTTAAAAAGTTTGGCATTGACATTTATCCTAGTTGGTAGGAAAAACTTGGCTCCATTTCAAAGTTCCTGCAAAGGTCTTTGGAGATATATTTATCTTTTCTTTCTCCAGCCATGATTTATGGCTGTGGTAGTAGATAAAACAATCAGTGCTGATTTAAGAAATTGTTCAGCGGGTCCTCCATTTAGCCAGGAGGAAAACGCCCTTGGATGTTTCAAGCCATTTTGTATTAGCCCATCTTCTCCATGGCTTTCACCTTTAGCTCCTGGCTCATTCCATCACCGTGCTCTAGGAAGCACTTCTGGGGGTCTTTTTTTGCCAGCTGCCATCAGATTGCACAATGCCTCCTCCCACCAGGACTTGCCTCCAGCCTCCCAGAATGAAAGGATAACTGGACAGAATTCATTCATATACATAGAATCCCATATCCCACAAAACATCTCACCACTTGGTTGTTGTGAATGTATGTGTGAGGTTGTGTTCTGCACCTAGTCACATTCTTTTACACTGATGTCTTTGCACTTTGTGTGATTTGTTACTATGTGTCGAATATATAACTCTATCTATTTATTATTTGTACACAGTGGTTTTTCTATTGTTCCAATATCTTTTGCTGCTGTAGCACCCATATTACCCCTTGGAATCTATCTATCTATCTATCTATCTATCTATCTATTACATTAATAAGAATGAATATGTGAATTCATTTCTCTTGCTTGTTTTCTTTCATTCAGTTGAAAAGCTTGTGATTGGGGAGCCACATGGATATTTTTTTTTCTACCTTTTCTGGGTCAATTAAATAAATTCCCTTAGTAGAAGTTCATCATGGTGGCATAGCTGTTGCTGTGATCTTATCCTTCTAGTATTGGCCAGTGGCATAGTCTTTAGGACTGCAGCACTACCACATTTGCACTGGAGCTACACTATGTAGCTAAAAATTAATGGAGGTTTATTTTAACCAAATTCTCTCCCATAAATATATATGCCTCAGATGTTATAAATCTGTCATTGTCAGTGGCTGATCATTTCTGTTTAGTCCAAAACAAGTTCAATATAACAAGTTACTACCCTACAATCATCCAACTACTAGACAGTGCATACTGAGATTTGAGATATTACCAAGTTCACATTTTACATTCATTCAAGTAAACAAGGTGTTTTCCTTTTAGTTCTTATTTGCCTATATCCTTCTCACATACACACATGAAAGTTTTAAGCACTACTAATATGCAAGATGCATCTTGTATATGAGTAAAAAGAAAAAAAGAACATTTGTTTATAATACATAACATATCTCAGCAGCGTGACATGGCAGTGGAATATGGAGTCATCCATATTCATGAGGTGAAGCCTCATTGGTTCAGTGCAGAGAAGGTTTTACATTAAATTTGCATCAGATACTGTATCATTGAATTTGAGGCTTTTGGGCGACGGAAACCAACTGTGCTCACAAACTGTGAATGAAAAGTTGTAAAAGTTTATAAAGTGCGTATTTGGTGTTCTAAAGCACACGTCGATGCGCTCCATTTTAATGCTGTAGAGTAACGCAGCATGGGGAAGTGTAGATGTTCTGACCATTAGGGTTTACAGTAGGATTCACAGGTAGTGATTTTGGTGGAACTGATACTTTCGCTCTGTCTAAATGTATTTATTCATATATATGAATAAATTATTTGACACATTGCATTTTAGCTGTTTGAGTAATGCTATATAAAACTGATATCCATCTGAATATTGTTCACTTTTAAAAAATGCTGTGATGATTTTCAAGTGCTTTTTTTTTTAAAGAATATTTTGGCAAAACCCCATATGTACTCAGTCATGCAGTCAGTACATGTTTGATTTTCAGTTTGTGAGAATGTACTCATCAAAATCTTTTATTCACTGGTTGGAAAAATGCTGATAGTTAAAGGCAAATAATTCTTTAGCAAGTGCATACACATTTATGTAAATCAACCACCAGGGAGAATACCGAGTCGGTAGTAAATAATTAATAAAATTAATAAATAATAATATAATAAACTAGTTTTCAATCATTTTTTTGAACCATATCCAGCATTTATTTTCTTTTTTTTTTCCTTCAGTTCAACTATCCAGAACACATTGCATTTCTACAGGACTACAGTGCTGTCCTTTGGGTCAGTTTGCACCGTGTGGGTCAGTTTAGCAAACTCGCTTCTACAAATAAAGCACTCTTATTCACTGCAGTCGAACCACACTAGAGTTCACTTGAAACTGGGCTGAAAGCACCTTGCTTAGACTCTCTCAGATTGGTTATTTTATTGTAATGTTCTCACCTGCACAAAAGAAGGTAAATGGACCACAATGCATTGCTGCCTCATACCTTCAGGGTCCTCAGTTCGATCCCGAGCTCAGGTTACTGCTTATGCAGAGTTTTGCAAGTTCTTGCTGTCTGGATTTCCTCTGGGTTCTCTGGTTTCCTCCCACCTCCCGAAAACATACCGGTAAGTTGACTGGCTATTCTCAATTACCAACTGGCTGCTCTAATCCACCACTACTGTCACAATGCAATTTCCCTCAGGATCTATCTATCTATCTAAAGGTGAATGTGAATGTTTCTTGAAACATGTTTGTGAAATTTTTCATCATCTATTTATGCAAAAATATTTTGGGTAAGACACAGTGCCATTATTTCATGCCTTTATTTGCAAGCAACATTAGCCTCTTAGTTGCAGTGCAAAAGTAAGGAAAAAATGTGTCTTGGCTGATTGACTACCTTTGGAGTAAGAGGAAAATTGCAAATTACATTTCCCCCTGAACTATTCCTTAAAAGAGAAAGAATGTATAACTGAGAGACTGAAATATATAAAGAGAAAGATTGAGAAAGAGAGAGAGAGAGAGATAGTGATATAAACAGAAGAATCAGGATGACTGATGAGTTGTGATTTGTCATGTTGTGTGTTTGCACTAAAATACAGCTCTGGCTTTGGCACTCTGTGTTCTGCATCCTCCTGAAACAGCCGTGTCTGTGCCTTAAGCCGCGGTGTGTCAGGATTCGGGCACCCAGTGGCATGTACGTATTATTAAACCAATAAAAACATCACGCTGCTGGCGTTCTTGTGCGCCTCCGTGGCAGAGGGCAGGATTTAGCTGGTATTACTCTCTTGCTGTGATCAGGGGGGTTTAAATCACGTGCCTAGCTTGTGTCTGTGGGCCGAGCGGGAGGACGAGGTGTTTGGCAGGCGAGCATGTGTTGGAGTTTATGAGTCTATCCATCCTTTAGCTCTCGGGGGCCTGTGGGACCTGGAGCTTCTCCTCTCCTCCTCATTCCCTCCTCCTCCTCTCGGCATGTATCGACTGAAGGCGGTTTAGCAGGCCATGCCGGCGTGCTCACGCTACACTTTTTACAAGTGTCGAGAGAATGCTGGAGGCGAGCTCTGCCAGCATCTAACCGCGTGATTATTCATATTTGCGTGTGGATATCTGCAGGGTGTTAGAGCCCAGCGCACAGAGGATTGGGAAAAATAACAACATCCTGTGTGAGACGCGATACGGCAGGTGTTGTATCGCCACGCTCAGAGTTGACCTTATCTGTTTACTTAGTGCAGGAGAGACTGATACACTCACAACCTCCCATTACACTCAGAATATACTGTGTACACACACATATACACACACACAAGTGGGGGAGTAGAGAAGCTGAGACTGGACAGAGTGGAAAAAGAGAAAAAGAGCAGATAGGATAGAGACCAGACTCAAACAGAAAGATATAGAGGTAAAGAGAGGGAGAGAGACAGCAAGAGGGAGTGTGGACAGACAGGAAAAAGGAAAGAATGATATTCAAACACTCGGTACACACACACACACACACACACACATATATATATATATATATATATATATATATATATATATATATATATATATATATATATATGAGTTACACGAAAAAGAAGGGGAGGAAGAACTAGCTGAAAAATTTAACTACAACTGGGAGTTAAGAGAGAGAGAGAGAGAGAGAGAATTATATATATATATATATATATATATATATATATATATATATATATATATATATATATATATATATATAAGAACATATATGTATGTTCTTGAAACCAGAGCTTGTAAAACTGTTGTTCAGAAATGTTCAGAAAACCTCTTCTAACCTAAAATAAAGACAGATAAAAGGCCAGATATACATCCGTGAGGATGCGTATCACAAAACTGCGAGTCGATATGGCCATAAACTGTGCAGAGTGATGTATGTGTCCCTGATGCTTGTGCTATGACTAGGGTTCAGCCAGATCTGCGCTCAGTGGCCAAGCAGTATTATAACATAGTTTGCCTAAACAGTTCTTCCTTCAAGATACAAAATTCAGATTGTATTATTACACATTTTGTCATATCCATGAGAATGAATGGAAAAAAAAAACCCAGCTGTATCCCAGTTCTGTGTGAAAACCACACACCTGGCAACACTGCCCATATTGAGAGACAAAAAAGAGAGGAAGAAAGAGGGAGAAAGAACAGAAAGAGGGAGATGGAATTCGTCCTTTCACATGTAAAATAAAATAATTAAAAAAACACATCAGAGACTCATTTATATCAAACGGTAGAGACAAGATCTCATGAACATAGTAGTGAGATTAAACAAATTGACTATAGACTTAGCTGGACAATTTAACAACACCTGGGATTTTAAAGAGAGAGAGAGAGAGAGAGAGAGAATGAGTTAGATGCAGAAGGTATAGAGGAAGAAAAAGAGATAGCTTGAGAGCAACAGGGAAAAGAGAGAGAAAGTAAGGTAATGGAGAGAAGGACAGGAAGAAATAGCAGAGAGAAGAGACAGATGGAGACAGAAGGAGACAGATGAAAGGAGAGAGACAGGTCGTACAGTAGACTATAGCAATGTGTTAGAGGGAGAGAGAGAGAAAGGAAAAGAAGAGAGGAGGAGAGACAAAATAAGAGGACAAATGTCTGAGAGAAAGAACCTGGAGAAGGAGAGGAGAGATGGAGAAAGTGGAAAATATAAAGAGAACGTAGAGGCAGAGAGTAAATGAACAGAAAGGAAGAGAAAAAGTGAGAGAAAGAAAGTACAGATACAGAAAAGAGAAAATGAGGAGGGGAGAAAAAAGCAGGAGAAAAAAAGGAGAGAATCAGGAGGGACAGATATAGACAGATAGAGTGTGTGTGTGTGTGTGTGTGTGTGTGTGTGAGCAGTATAGGAATGTCCCTGTTATCGCTTTAATAAGACGCTGCTGAGGTAACCGAGCCACCCCTCCAGAGGCCCCTTGTCTCCATGGGAACTGTCAATCATCCGCTGATATGGCAATATTAAAAAATGGGTGTGGGGGTTGGTGCATCCTCCTCTCATCACTCCAGATCTCTTCCCTCAGCCCTGTGTGTGTGTGTGTGTGTGTGTGTGTTGCAGCAATGTGACATCAATGCAGGGGGTTGGTTAGTCATTATGTCTCTCTGAGTATTCATTTTGTCCGATAGCACACACCCATCACCCCTGACTCTAAACCTGACCTATGTTGTGATGAGCTCCTGAACACACACTTCATGAGCAGCTGGAGTGTATGCCACGACGAGACGAGCTTGTCCCAATACACACTTCATGAGCGACTGCAACAGTCCAGCCTCACAGAGCAGGAACATGTGAATCATGGAGATTGGAGAGAGTGAGTGATAATGGTGCTGCTGCATGGCGGTAACGTGGCTTTGTGTCACCAATGAGCCTCTCAGCTCTGTGTTTAGATGCAGATAACAGTATGAAGGGGAAACAGAGGCTTAAGTGGATGATGAGGTCAGGCTCGGAATGAAAGGTTAGGGAAAATCATACCAACTAGCGGTGTGATGGTGTATCGCGACAAGAAAATTGGGAATATGTATACTATTATTAGTGATACTGAAGTGGTTCCAGACAATACGTTTGTTGGTGTTCAAATGGAGCTTGTGAATTATGCTTTCAAAATGGGAAGGAGCACACAAACAACCACAGAAATTATACTGCGGAACACCATATAGATGCTTAGCTTAAGCTAATGATTGAGGCTAACAAGGTAGATAGCACAGACAGTGCAAAGCTGCATGGACAGTAGAAACTAAACAGAACTGTCAGGAATAGCAACATTTCCCTCAAATGTGTTAGTAAATTTGTAAGAAAATACTCAGTACAATTATTACACTATAATTAATGTTAGCATCAACCATTAAACTTTCAAGGGTTCACCCATATGGAGATACCGGCAAGATTGAGTCAGAACTCGCAAACTTGCTATTAAAAAAATAAACCTATAATACTGTGAAGCCCAAAACAGGCTGTTTAAATGGATTTTTTTTTTCATGTCAACACAGTGAACATGACTCATCCCGGATAGTACAAATGCATTGGCACAATGTGCGCAAATTACCTCTCAATGATGTTACATGCTGCTTGTTTGCTAATTGGGAAGACATCAGCACAATGTCATTTTTAATCAACAGCTACTTTCAGCTGTCCTTGAATACATGTGATTTAAACATGTCAGTTTTAAACAGACAGGACCCCCTCCTAGTAACGATGTATTTAATCTCTCATCATTTAATAAGCAGCTTCTGCCTAAGTTCCTTTCACACAACATTCCTCCTGTGACTAATCAATACTCTAACTTTTTGGGGGATGTTGTTTAGCTGGAAAGGCACGACTGACTACAGTCAGCAACTGAATACATTTTCCAACTTGTTTAAAGCTAAAAAGCAATATTAAGAACATTGACATATCAATGAAGTTCAAGAAATTCCAATGGGTGAGATTTTACAAAAGCTACTAAAAATGGCTAAAACTGCCAAAGCTCTAAAATAATTGTACTCATATAATAATAATAATAATAATAATAATAATAATAATAATACCTTTTATTTATAGGCGCCTTTCAAGACACTCAAGGACACCGTACAATATAAAAGAAAACAATAAAATACAAGACATAGAAAAGACCAACATTATAACAACACATCAAACAAGCAAATCATTAAAAGCTATTCTAAACAAATACGTTTTTATCTGAGCTTTAAAATGGGAAATTGAATCCAGTTGGCGAATGTGCAAAGGTAAAGGATTCCATAACTTCGGCGCTGCATAACTAAAAGCCCTACCACCAAAGGAACTCATCTTGAAGTTTGGAACGACAATAAGTCTGCAGAGAATGATCTTAAAGAGCGCAAAGGAGTATACAAATGAACAAGATCTGAAAGATAATGAGGTGCCAAATTATTAGAGCTTTATAAGTAAGAAGTAAAATTTTATAATGTATACGGCAACGAACAGGAAGCCAATGCAACTGGAAAAGAATTGGTGATATATGATCGTATGTGAATATATGAATATATGAATGTTTGATATATGATACACAAACATTCCATACACTCACCTTGTTGGTGAGTGGAAAGGTCCCAGGAGAATACCCACACTGGTTCTAGCTGACAGGAAGGCGATAGTAAGTCAAATAACCACTCTATACAACAATGGTGAGCAGAAAAGCATCTCAGAATCTACAACACCCAGAACCTTCAGGCGATTGGGCTGCAACAGCAGAAGACAACATCGGGTTCCAATCCTGTCAGCCAAAACCAGGAATCTGAGGCTACAATGTATCCTCAGTGTTTTTTCAGTGTCTCAGTGTCTAATCTAAGTAATGCAGTGGAATGTCTCAGGCGTTTAGATTTCAGCCTTCAACAAATCAAATGAAATGAAGGCAGTAAACTTAAATATATTACTTGAGATTTTTTTGTAGTGCATGACATTCGAAAGGTTTGGCATGATGCTATGAAATCTGGCCCCAATGCATGGGTCTTATGGCCAGTACATGAGACATGAGAGGTCTGCATACATTAAAAGTGATTAAAAAAATTCGGGTGTGCTGACATTTTCCCAATTAGCAAACAAGCTGCATTTGGCATCATTCAGATTTATTGTGCCAGCCTTGGCTAGATGTGTGTGTGTGTGCTATCTGGGTATTTGAATGTAGCATCTATTTCAGTTGGGTGGCAGGGCTATGCAACACCCATCAAAACATGGAAACGCATGAAACTGATGCTCTGTTGTCCATTTGAAAAGTTTACTAGAGTTAAATCTGAGTTTAGCAGTTCACCAGACTTAAAAAAGTTTCCCATACATAAACTTTTGATGGAATATACTCTGACATAGCCATTTGTCAGACAGTTGGAGAACCATGTTTGAATAAATATCCTAATCAAATGATTCCCAGGAATAACAACAACAACAAAAAAATAAACGTCTGCCAACAACACTGAAATTTTAAACATCAATTCAATCATCAACTCAAATCTTAATGCCAACAAACCTTGATTATTAGCATAATCGAGAATGAGTCCCATCCTCAAGTCCAGCAGGCAGCCAAGAGTCATTTTGTACTCAAATAATCGTGTTAAATGCAAATTGTTTAAGGAAAAGATGACTGATTAAAAAAGAAAAAAACTACAAAAAAGTATTTGTCATTTTTCAGTAAAGCAATTGAGAGGAGGGAGAATAAGCTTCTGTTCCACGATGACTAGCCATGTGATTAGCATGTGGAGAGCCTGGGTAAGCTGGAGTTGGGGAGAGAATTATTATGCAAAGCTGTTGATAAAACAGTGACAGCTTCGTCATCCATCCTCGAATGGGAGCGACAAAAGTACTGACTCACTTGAGGGACAATATTGAACCCTTTCAGAAAGGATGACAATAGAGGAAGAGAAAGAGAGAGAAAGAGAAAAGTAAGTGAACTCACAGTGTTGGGGGAAGTCTTGTTCGAGCAGTGTTATGCCCTGTTTACTCAGTGATGAGCTCGATTTTTGGAAGGAGCCCTGGATGGGACCAAGCAACAGTAACGACCGCCTGTTACGTGGAGGAATGCTAATCACAAAACTGAGCTATCAAACACCTGATACACACTGACCCATAAATACTGTGGAAAACCTATTAGAAAATGTAGCTGTAGCAGACAGTGTAGTCTCTAAAACTATTTCTTTGGAAACTCTGTGTACTGTGCTGCAATATTTACTACCCACCTATACTACATTTATATTTCCTTTTGCTTAGAGCTTCGGAATAAAATACTGAAGTGACTAAGCAGTCTTCCATCCAGATGTCTCTTATATTATTCAATTTGTGTTTTGTTATATTGTTATATTGTTATATTGTTATAGTTATTGTGACCACTGATGTTTTCAGCTCATATCTTTCTACTGTTTCAAATCTGGCTGAGAGAAGGTAACAAAATGGCCAATAAGTGTATGTGTTGTGTATTTATTTGTACTAGTGCCACACACACAACCATGTCAGTGTCATTGCTGGGCTTTGGATGATCCACTAGAGAAAATATATATGAAAATGCCTACTCAAGCTCAGTATAAATAGGAAATTGTGACATCGTGTGTATAAGTGAGATATTCATGTACATATTACATTAAATAGATAGTTTTTGGGAAAAGATATAATGCTGATAATGTTAAGGATGCTTTCAATAACATATGTTTATACATATATAATAATCAGAGGTATTTGAATGAATATAAATTATACAGTCTGGTACATATTGTATTTTACTGAAGAATATCAAGTGTTGTGGATGTCATTGTTAATTGGAAAGCCTGGGGCCAGGCTTCGTCATTAAAAATAAACCCTGTAATGTCATTCTACAAACAAGTTTTGAAAATAATGGATCAGTCAACAAGATGGCATTGCTCTGAAATATGAAAACATTATTTTCACAATGTCAGAAATTTCTCATTTATAAAAATGATTTTAACTGCATAAAGAGGCTTGCCATGAGAAATCCTCAGCCGATTAATCACAGAGCACAGTTTTATTAGAGCTGCTACTAGAGCAGCAGGAAGTGGCACCTGTAGACTTCTAGTATGCAGAACAACCATTGGTCAGACATCACGTACAGTTAAAGACATACAGTGCTCTAGCATCAGAATTAAGAGTGCAAACAGAACTCAAAGCAATATTGGCTTAAACAAAAACAAATTTGTGAAAATGATCACATTAGATACACCACACATTACAAAGGTGGTGAGCTGAAAAGCATCTCACAACATGTTGAACTTTGTAGCAGCTGCTCTACAACACAGATGACCACTTCGGGTTCCACTTCTCTCAGTCAAGAACAGGAATCTGATGCTACAGTGGCCACAGAAAACTGGACAATTGAAAATAGAAAAAACATCACCTGGACTTTGTAAATTGTTTTTTAGGGGACAGGGACAGGAGCTGCAAATTAGCTATAGCTAGAAGTGCTATGTACATTAGAACAGTCCATTGCATGTGACAATGTTTAACTGTATAATTCCTGTTAAATAAATTTAAAATAACATGTGTGAAACACACTGTAGTGATCAGACAGCTGGTTAACTGTCATATTTGACACCTGGAACAAGGATTATAAACACCTTAAGGATGCACCAAGTTAAATATAGCCTTAAGTGTCAAGGAAAAAATGTTTTTTCCCTCTTTTATTTTTCCAGGGTAAGGTTAACATTGACAAACTTAGAAAAAGTGGAACAGATGGGCTACAGTCTGTAAATATACACCTATAAACTGCATTTATATGGTAGTTGGATCTGATACAAGGGCCAGTGAGTGTAGATACGAGGTAGCAGAATCTAATAAACTTGCAACTTAGTGTATATAGAAAGTTTTCTAAGTAATTATATTCAATACACTAGAGATATCTAAAAAGTCACATTTAATTACTTTCATTTAATTTTCATTATGTCACATTTTCCATGCATTTGTGTTTCTTTCTAACAGCAGCATCAATCAAGTGCACTTAAAGCCTTTTTTCACTATTAAGCAGGAGCTATGATAAATGTTGAGATAAGCCCATGGCCCATTAGTAGTGGGCAATTAGGCTTAGTTTGCATGTGTTAATTAGGATCCACACTATTTAAAACAATTAAGATAGTGACACGCTAAACACACTTCATCACCTGTGTGTTTTTTTGTTTGTGGTTCGAGCGATAGAATCACACTCTGTCACTGAAGTGCACTCATGATTGATTCGGATACAAATAGTAATTGGGACATGAGGCGTATCTCCAGGCCAAAAGCAGTCGAATGTTACTGCATCAACCATAAGGGAGATTTTCACTGTGAGTCTGTGTGTGTGTGTGTGTGTGTGCGTGTGTGCGCGTGCTTACTCCCCGTGATCCTGCATCCGTTGCCTGCTAACAGCTGCTGTGTTCAGAGCTAATGGCTGAAACGGATCCACAGGGCAATACATCTCTACTTTAGTTCTGCACGGCAGGGGAACCGAACTATGAATAACATTGCAAAACAGAGGCCACACATCTGCTGATGCACTGTTTAAACTCACACAGGAGTGTAAAAAGCACAGTGCAAAACAGGACACACACAAAATACATCTGCTGATACAGTCGTGAATGTGAATGTAGTCATGTCTGGCTGTCAGCAATACCAAGAAAAAAAAAAAAAAACAGAAAAGTGGAGCTCCATATCAGAAAGTAGCTTAATTTTTGAGCTGTGGCAACATATATTTCATATGGGGTGTGGGGGTACATGGGTCAAAAGTCATGAGTGTAATAAGTGGAATAGAAGCAGATTGATAAATTGACAAGTGGATAAATTGCTTACTGAAGATAAATGACAGAAACATGGACCCTGGGGATGTGAAAATGTTTATCAGTTAAATGAATATTAGTCTTCCATCTGTTTGGATGGATGTCAACAAGTGCGGCTATTTTAATCCAACACATGTATGCATTCGACCACAATTATATTGGTGACTCCAGCCATCATTAGGCTAGCATGAGGAAGGAACGGAGGGAAGCTAGCGGGTGTCCTTTCCTCTTATCTGGTCTCTCAGCAGGATCCCTTACTTTCTCTCTTTTTCATGCTTCAGATCTCAGGAGGCCTATAGGTATGAATGCAGATCATGTAGTGGGATATTGCTCCACTGCTACACCATAGCTAATGGCTTATGGCAGGCGTGTGAATCACTCCTTCTGAGACGATACATGATTAATGAGCTGATGTATGAAAGATTCACAGGCAGCAAAGCATTCAATACTATATGATTTATCACTGTTTTGATAGTGATAAAAATTGATTCAGTCTTGTACAAACTGTGCTATTTACAGTAAATGAAAGAAAGATTTCTCGCTTTGTGGTGTCCGACTTTCTTCACATTCTTAACTGAGATTGACAGGCACCGAGGCCGTATCTCCTCCACTGTCAGAAGCCACACCTCCTTTTATAGTGTTGACAGGAACAGAGGAGGCCACACCTCCTTCACTGGGATTGACACACACATTGGTTATGAGTTTAGATTACAAACTGTATATCAGTGGTTCTCAAAGTGGGGTCCAGTATTATTGTTATTTTGTTAGTGTTACTCTTGTTACATTTTTATTACTGACTTCCCCTTATTAGCATTTATTACTGAGTTCTTCCCCTTATTAGCATTTATTACTGAGTTCTTCCCCTTATTAGCAGTCACTGGTCAATTGACCATCAAAAGAGTTGACAATTAAAAGTGTTTAACCAAATATCAACTCATCAATAGCAACTGGAAAACAGGCAGGCCCATTTCGGTGCAAAGTTCAAAAATAAAAAGCTCAATGGCTCCAATTGTCATGCTAGCACCAAAGAGGCACTGAACTACATTACCCATCAGCCCCAGCACGCTGCATTTTTTCATCACGTGCACCTGTGTCTCGTTTCACCCTGATCAGCACCACTACATAAGTTCCTGTGTTTCAGCACATGATTGTCAGGCTGCTGTTTTTGTCATGTTTGTGTGTTGTTGTGTGGTCCACAGTTCCATTTATTGTTGGAATGTTTTTGCCTAGTATTCTCTGTTCTAGTTCTGGTTTTTTCACTGTTTTGGTTTCCTGACTGCACTTTACTTAAATAAAATCTGCACTTGCATCTGATGCTGGTTCAATATCGTGACACCAATAAATAGCCAGATGAATATTGTACACATTTAAATAATGAGGCTAATATTTGAACAGTTGGATTGTGTTCATAAAACTCTCATGAAATGTGTTGCCTGATCTGAAGTCTCAGTCAAGTCACAAGTCAGTAAATTACATAGTTGAGCACCCATCTCTGCTTTGATGAACATGTGGTATTGGTCACCTCTAAAGGTACACCATGGTGAAAGAGAGTACATCTACACTCCTGGGCAACAACAAAAAAAATGGCAAAATATTAAGCTTTTAATGGTCTTAACAACAAATCATTGGTCAGGAAATTAGCAAGAATTAAACAAATAGACAAAGTAACTTAGTATGGGATAGCTTTTCTCTTTGATTTCTTTAAATGTTTAAGCCTTATGGGTAAACTTGTGGACAGCGTTGTTCCATTCAGGGTCGATGGCTTCGAACAGTTGATGAGTAATTGAAAAATGTTTCCTGATAAGTTTGTGTTTAATATGAGACCAAATATTCCCTATAGGGTTCTGGACTCTTACCAGGTCAAAACATGAGCCTGATGGACTTGTTCTCAAGCCACTTTTTGGTGGTCTTTGCAGTGTGGGCAGGAGCATTGTCTTGTTGAAAAATAACATCTGATCATTCCTCTGTAGAAACTTTTCAGTTGTGGGAAACAAGCCTTTCTGCAATATTCTCCTGTATTCCAAAGCATTAATTGACTTTTCACAGTAAAGCGGCTCACCAGCATCAGCAGCTGTAAAGACTCCCCACACCATGACACCTCTTCCTCCATGCTTAACTGTGGTAGAGATGCATTCACTATTGTATTTCTCAACAGATCTTCAAAGACACCTCTCTGGAGCATCACCATGCAGCTCAAATCGTGATTCATCACTCCACACAACTCTGCTGAACCACTCTGAATCAAACTTTCCATATTCTGTCAAAAACTTCATTCTGTCTTTGATATTCTTCTGAGACAGCAATGGCTTTTTAACACATCTACCAGACACAAAACCTGCATCAGGTAACCATTATTATTATTTTTTTTTGCCCAGGAGTGTATATAGATGATGGAATTTCACATTTTATATACAATCATGTGCTTTTTGTAGAACTGAGTGTTGTATAGATTACCCAAAGCTGTTTCAGTCAAGATATGCATTTCTTTTAAGCATGTATTTCTGTCACATAGGAAATCATTGCAAAAACATGTCCTGTATTACATGTAATGTACATATCAATTTTTTTTAAGTAAACACTTGAAAAGACTCTATCTGCGGATCATGGCAATTACTTCTGACCTTCTGTATACAAAACACACAAATGGAATGGATGTGAAAGCCTTGCATTCCCTATACTGGAACAGTGTTGGTCAATATGAATCAATGCTTGTGAATCCTTAAAACAGTCCAGTAGGGTCTCTGTGCACCGTAAAGAGCTCTTCAGAAATCGTTTGGAGCAAAAGGGCATGGATATTTGCATGTGTGTGAGGCAGGAATGTGTGACAGATTGGGAGCTGGGAAATAAGCGGACTTCATCAATGCCTAAAGACCACAGGAGTGTGTGAAGCTCAGGTGTAAAGAGTGCTAGACGACATTACTTTTCAAAAATGCTCCATACTCCAAATGTATGAATGCAGTTGGTTTCAAGGGTTTCTCCAAAGCTGAGGTTTAAGCTACATAAACAAGGCTGCTTATAAATGACAACGTATATTTTCCGAGCGTGATTTGTGTACTTATATATAGTGTATGTGTGTCTACATGTATGTGTATGTGCGTAAGTGGGAAATTGTCAAAATATTTTGTCTACAATTCTACAGATTTAATTGTTCATAGAAGTATTTTTTTCAGAATTTAATTTAGATTTAGATTTATTTAACAGAATTTAATTAATAGATTTTTTTAAATCCCACTTATGCCCTCTGGTCTGATTAGCAATGTGGCAAAAAGGATTGTTAAAAAAAAAAAAGAAAGAAAGTTACTGAAAACAGGAAGATGATTGGACAGAGTAGAATGTGTTTTTCTGAGTCATAGATGCTAGTCAGGAGTGGTAACGTGCAGTGCCAGTGTGAAACAAAACATAAGTACTTGCCATAAACTACTCATTAGTGGTTAAAACATTAAATGCTAACTGTTGTCACTATTCAGTCATGTTAGTTGCTTAAACAGAATTTAGTACAGGAGGAATTTTATGTAGCTGGACCCTCACAAATTTTAGATGAATACCCAAATTTTAGACGAATACCCCTAAAGTCTATGTATGCTAACAGATTGCACCACAGTGTCAATCATGTAGCAGCAGCTGCACTTGCTCGAGCTTGAGTTTAGCTCACAAGTAAAACGTGTGGAATCTGAACTTTATGAACTCCAAGGTCACCTAAAGGTGACAGTGAATAATTTATTGTGTACATTTTCAACAAGTTAAGAATAATATAGAACTCCCACACATGGTGTTTGAAAAGTCCCAGCAAAGACGCATCTCCTGCCATCAATCTCAAGCTTCCCACGCGCATCAGCGATGTGTGAGGTGCGAGCTAATATAATACAGCTGTGTCTTAACTCTCACCTACACAAAAAGTCTCCTTTAATTTGTGCCTTTTGTGACTTTAAAATCTGTCCATTTTAATGTGGAAGTCTCAGTAGTATTGATTAAGGACATGTTCCTGCATAAGCTGTGTATGTAAATCTCTTTTATCACAGATTTGTACACAGCTTGGTGACACAAACAACAAAACACATCTGGATTGCTTGAATTTATACGTAAGGAAAAAATAAAGATATGATAAAAACAAGTATCTTTCTGCCAGAAGTCTCAAACTTTCCTCACAACTTTTTCTCACATATAGTTCTATTATTATATTATCTCCAACAATAAAGTGTAGGTGCAAGCTAATATAACACGCCTGTGTATTTTATGTCATCCGCAGTCAAGTTTAATTGAATTTCGTGTCTTGTATCACTGTACATTTTTAGCTCAGCCAAGAATGATGCGCAATGTTCCTTTTACCACACACGCATATTTGGTATCTGAACTTTGCTTCTTGCTATTTGCATTAGAGCTCCACAAGTATTGTGGACACCTCACAGTCTGTGTTTCAGGGGTTCTATCTGCTTTCTGCCTGTGTGGAGTTTTGCCTGCTTTCTCCATGTTAGTGTGGTTTTCCTTTAGATTTTATAAAAAACATTTTCAGGGAGGAAAAGGCATTTTCTTCGTCATCTATTTCTTTCAATTCAATTTTATTTGAATAGCACTTTTAACAGCGGACATTGTCACAAAGCAGCTTTACAGAAATAAATAAATTCAGGATATACATTTTAAATTTATAAATGTATCCCTAATGAGCAAGTCAGAGGTGACAGTGGCAAGGAAAAACATCCTGAGATGATATGAGGAAGGAACCTTCAGAGGAACCAGACTCAGAATTGAACCAATCCTCATCTGGGTGACAACAGATAGTGTAACTATAAATCATTCCTTTTATAACTGTGTACTACATGGTCAAAAAAGTACAGTTGTGTAACCAGGAAATTCATTATAGTTTTCAAATGAAGTCTATTTTGTTGAGTTTATCAAACTATTCACTGATGGAGATTTGAGTGCAAAACTGTTCATGGCAAATTGCAGTCCTAAAGCTGTGTGTATCAATTGCAGTCCAATGCCATCTTCATGGTTTCTAAGTGGTTTCTACCATCCACAGTAATCTCATGTATTTTTAGTCTGTCCATATGGGGCTCTCCTCAGTAGCAGCGAGTGATTTCCAAGTGATGAGAACTCCAACCAGAAGGAGGGCATCAGGCTGGATCAGGCAGGTCCGGAGAGCAGAAGGGGTCAGGACCACTTTCTTTCTTTCCTGCTTTGCATCTCTCTCTAGTTCTCTTTTTCGTCTTCTATCTCCTTGGGTTTCAATTCATCTGATTTAATGCATATAAGAATTGTATTCTGGCATGCAAGCATCTGCATGGAGATACCAGAAACAAACAAAAATCATATCTTTTGGATATCTCTCTCCCTTTCTCTCTCTCTCTCTCTCTCTCTCTCTCTCTCTTTGCATGGCTGAGGCATTTGGTGACGGTGCAATAAATTTCCTCCCACACCAAGTCCCCTTCAGAGATACATACACATAAGAAACTTTTGTTAATTGCAGGAAGGCAGTCTCCTGTCCCCAGCCTTCATCGATTTGCTGCCTGCTTTGGCTGACACGCACAGACTGGATGCTCAGCGTGGGTTGTGGACATTCTGAAATCCTTAGTTTCAGGACAGAAGAGCAGAAGACACACTACTGACCACAGCTAGACACTATTACAACATGCCCTGATATTCATTCCTGCCAACCAAGCAGAATAGTATGGAATAGTAATATAGGGTCAAAAAAGTCTGACTATACTTCAAGAAAACACTATATCTGAGTTATAGCAACATTTAATTATATCCGGAATATTAATTTTTACATAGCTGCAACACCATATTTTTCATTCAGGTCAGGTTTGGTGTTGTAGGACTCATTCCATTAGTAATACAAATATCAATTCACACCGTGTTAATTGTCAACTGTTTATAGTCTCTTTAAAATTTTGACATGATGACATTGCTGAGATAACAAAGATGAGTTATCATCCCTACAGCTTTCAACTATTACCAATGCACTTTTTGAGAAAACCCTTAGTGGGCCTTTTTTTGTCACAGACAGACTGACTATCTATGAAATTAAAATTATTGAGGTCGCAGAACGATGGTGCAGGAGGTAGTGTTGCTGGCTCAGAGCTCCAGTGTTCCTAGTTCCTTCCTGATTATTGTCTGTTCAGAGTTTCATGTCCCATATCCCAAAAACATGTTAGTAGGTGGATTGGCTACTCTGAATTGCCCCTAGGTGTGAATGAGTGGGTGAATGTGTGTGGTGATAGATGTCCCATGCAGGTTGCATTCTCATCTCATCCCCAGTGTATCCAGGATAGGCTCTGGCTCTACTGTGGCTCTGATCAGTTCTTGCTGAAAAGGAATGAATTTTTAAGGTGCACAACCTACAAGACTGGTCATACAATGACATTTACACCTCATACTTGTACATCCTAGTAGTCATAGCACCTATATTTTTGGTGCAACATGTGAGGAACACGTCCGTACAACTGGCACATCATTGTTAAAATGCACATGCGTAGGCGCTGCTTGTGTCATCTGTACACTAGGTGACAGCTAAAATGTGAACCAGCAATCCATCAGTAAATGCATGAAATTCCATATCAGAATTACTTTTCCCTGCCCATATTGTAACAAATCCATTCTCATCTGCTATGACTTCCTCCTGTGCTAGGATTTACTAGTAATTCTAAATAAGTAAATTACATGACATTAGCTAGTTTTCCTAACATTAATGAGAAATAATGTGATAAGGAGGCTGGTTAGCTTAGCTAATGCTGTTGAACTAAAGCATTATATGTTTAGTAACGTTTTACACTAAGCACTGCATGATATGAGCAGAAGAAATGAATAGAAATGGTACTGCTAATATTATACCATCATGTTTATGATTGGCTGATCAAATTTAATGTAAGCTCCACCCTTTTTGACCCAAGGACACCTGTCATTCAACATGGTTTAACCACAGTGGTGTACAGGGATTTTTTGTCCTTCTTGAGGTGGATTTGGAGTTGCCCACTTCATAGCTGCTGCGTCTCTGCGGATCAATTAGCTTACTAATTAAGCCCACAGGGCCACATCGGCTGGAAATCTCAGCGTCCATTAGACATCTGAAGGTCTTGTCTCAGCATTATGACAGATGACACATCACTAGGCTCTTCAGGGATGCTTCAGAGCTTCAAAATAAAGGGAAAAGGGAGAAAAGCCACAAACTGTCATGTACAAAGCAGAGCAGGAATCCCAGAGCCTCTGCTCTGTGTCCTTATGATTCAAACACCCCCCAGGGACCCATTCTCAGCGAGGAGAAAAAAAAAACATTTACATATGCAATGTAGCTCATCAATTATAATTAATGAAAGTGCCGCCTGCTAGCTCAGCGGCCCTGATATGGCTGAGCTCAATTAGCTATTCCTTGCATGTCCGCATTGCTGTCCCATTTCCATATCCACGGTAACAATCGAAGCGAAAGCTTCCCGAATGCTATCGACAAGCAGCGCGGCCTCAGAAGACAGCCAATCTCGCCAAGGCAAACAGGATATTAAAAAGGAGTCCCCCATGTTTAAGCCTAATGATGCCAGGAGCACACTGGCGCTCAGGACATGTTGACACCAAAGATTTCACTTCATCCTGCCTGCAAGAGAAAGAGAGCGAGAGAAAGAGAGTGGCAGGGAGCAATCACCCAGCACCAACATCTAGAGAGCAATATGATTTCTGTTTACTGAGATATGAAGTCGGCTCAGCCTGCGATTCAGAGACTTATTAACTCTACTCTGGAGCTTTCCATTGACACGGACCATGGATCCAGTGAGCCGTATTAGTAATAGTGAGATCCACACACTGTGTATGTCACAACATGATGCTTAAGGACTAAATAAAGTGATGCCATGAGGCCAGAAAATCCAACTCCACTACTACGAATCAAGTAGAGAAACTGTTCTGTTAAAAAAATTGCAAACAAGATTGACTAATATGTTAGAAAATGATGCAAGTGTCAGAATCTCTTGCCAAGACGACATCATGATTTCAACAATGCATGAAAGTAGTGTTTTCTTACACAGGGTTACCTTCATGAAAATAATCCACATTTTGCCATGTGATTATATGAGTAACGTGCTCAAATGTGAAAAACATGTAAAAGTGCATTTCAACATGTGACCATTTTTTAAATGTAGGACATATGAAAAATAAATGAGTCATGTGGAAAAAACACACCTGAAAATAAAAGAATTGAGAGTAAAAAAAAAATAATCGCATGTGAAACTAAATGATTTGTGTAAAAGACTTCTGGTATTTTTCACGAATAAATAATTTGTGAAAAGTATGAGAAAAAGAAACACATACACCATATATGCAAATCATGTTCAATGGTTAAAAAACTAATTATTTACATGTGATGTTTTTGTGTCTTTTATGTAAGGGTAAGCAATGCCTTTTATTACAAATTCATTTATATGAAATGGAACAAAGCGCAGAATAAAAAATATTATACAGTATGTCTCTCTCTCTCTCTCTCTCTCTCTCTCTCTCTCCATATTGCTGTTATAAGTGACTTTTGTTTTTCTCCTGGTCCAGAAATGGTGTTTCCTTTGTGACGTCCCTTGCAGGGTCAATGCTGCAATGTGGACGCCTCAGAGTGTTGCTATAGCGATGTCTGATGTAACTCCATCTGAGGTCTCCTGCTTTCCTCTTTTTTTTTCTTTTTTTTTTTCCTCTGTGCCATTTCCTTTCCCAAGCTCCACTAATGAAGGTCTGCCAGCAAGCTCAGAACAAACAGATGTTTCTGATTAATTTTCCCATCACTCGAATTAGAAAGTAAATTAAAACAAAAAAAGAAATTTTCTGCTGTTCAGTAAACAGTTTGTGCATGTTCCCTCGCTTCTCTCCATGTCAAGAAAAACACTACACTGCTAACGAGGCAGATGTATGGCTGTCTAATGGAGGTGGTAGGGTTTTTTTGTGTTAAAGCCACTTGAATAATGTACCTCGTTATAGTAATTCCGAGTACATTCTGAGTGTGTGGTGTGCTTGTGGGTGGTGTGTATGTGTGTGTGTGTGTGTCACGTTAAGTGGTTGTATGACTAATTTGGCTTCATTAACGTTTGCATCCACTACTTCAGAAGCTTTTGCGTGACTTCACAGTTACTCACCAAAATTTTGACCAATGAGGTTTACAAAGACTCAGTGAAGTACAAGTGCCGAATCACTTACGCTTACACTTACGAATCACTCCTCCATATCCACAGCTTCTCCATCGTTACACTCCAGATCATGCACTTCTACATCCTTGCTCTACTGGTGGTGCTTCAAACCAGACTGGTCTCTATGAGGGATAGATATCTTATTTAAATTCAAATCCTCACTCAGCACTTTTACCTCCTCTGACATTCCTCTGATTTTACCCTTTCAGTTTTACATCGAGGCACTGAAGCTTGTGTCTAAATCCCACACCTGTTTAGTCAGAAACCCAACTAGACTAAGTTCCT
The DNA here is from genome assembly GCF_027358585.1 of Pangasianodon hypophthalmus. Taxonomy (NCBI): domain Eukaryota; kingdom Metazoa; phylum Chordata; class Actinopteri; order Siluriformes; family Pangasiidae; genus Pangasianodon; species Pangasianodon hypophthalmus. The sequence continues at coordinate 18,334,447 of NC_069723.1, read as the reverse complement.
CCTGTCGGTCAAATAGATGGCAGTCCAAATCCATGAGGACCCAACTATTCACATTGTGTCCTGTCAGGCTCAGATATAATATTCTTAGGCCGTAGTTGGTTCACGTTCATAATTTCAGGCCTGATTAAAACTCCACACAGCAGAGGTGTGTTATATTGGAGGAGTGTGGCTGCAGATTTTCATTCCATCTAAGCAGGAGAACACCAAATTTTCCCAGGGAGATGTGTGCATCATGAGAGGTGTGTGATCCCATGAGATCTGCAAGACCCAAGAAAAAAGTCACAAGAGTGGGCGGTTTTTATGTTCATGTTGGTGGAAACGAGTGGTCACATGAAATTTGCGGGAAAAACAAAAAAAAGCCATGTTCATGAACATGTGAGCGTACTGGGTGCTCACACGGCACTGTGCAACACATCTGAGGCATTCATTCATACATCCTTAGTAGCTGCTATATCCTGGTTATCCTCACTGAGGTTTAAATATTTATATTTTGGAAAACAGAAGCAATCATGAGAAGGTTACAGGAACAGTTAGCATTCCTAGTATTTAAAAAATAACAATCCTGTGCACACCTCAATCTGGGACACAACGTCTTTTAGCAGGGCAGAGAAACAGAATAAAAATTGGTTTGGTTTGAGCAAAGCAAAAATTTTAACCTTTCTGTTCCTGTGTTCCAAACTTAACATAACTTAACCTAATCCAATTAGAAAAAAAAATAAAATCTGGTTAATTCTGCTCCATTGGCATAGGCTGTATGTAAGTCTAATATAATAAAATAATAGATTTGCAAAGCCATTAGACCTGGCAGCTGTCAAGGACATGATAAGGACACAAACCTTATCCATCATATAGCTATCAAACAAATCATGATAATTTCCCAGAGGTTGTTATTATCAAAATCAGTGCTAATGCAATGTTACTCAGTATAAATAGAATGAACAAATTCCCTATTTAAAAATTCATAGACATGCTAGCTGGCTAAATACGATATGGATGACCAATGTAAGTAAATTTACTTACATTTTTTATGAGAGTAATCCTTGGTGCTATGTAAAGCTTACCTTAAATATGCTTAGTTAAATTTATGTGTGGAAATTGTAGCACACTTTTCTTGAGTAAATCTCATTCCAGTATTTTTTTCAGTGTGTAGAACCCTTCTTACACAGCTTGGATAATGAATAATCCCACACACTCTCACAAATAAAGTAAAAAAAATAAAATAAAATAAAAATTCTGAAGCCATTTACAAATATTTGACTATTTCCCTTTGTGCAGTCCGTGATTACTGAGCCGCTTTGCTGGAAAAGAATTCGAGGAGGACGCACTTAATCCTGACTTCCTTTGGCCACTTGTACATTAGAGCGATTAACCTCGCTGTGAACCTGCTCTTTCCGTCTCTAAGCTACTGCTGATGTCTTAATGTTAAACCCCATAAACCAGAAATGCAGCTGAAAAACGTCTGGCAGAAGTTCACGCTGTGTTTTCATACAGCTGCCGGTAATGCCGAATGTGTGGGACCTTGAGACAAAAAGCACTCCGAATGTTACCGGGAGTTCAGAAAGCACATTAGGATTAATGCAGTGCTGTTCAAACTGGCTGTCTTGAGTGTTTCAGAAGACAACTGTAAATTAAAATGCTATTATCTCTATAATCACTGGGGCTCTAATGCTTTATTTAATGAAAGGTTTGCTGTTTAGCTTTATGCTAAATGTAATGCCATGAAACATTAAGCTTGTGCATTTAAAGGGTGACAAATCATATTTACATAATTTTCCATTTACACCAAGGGGTTTCTTAAGGGTTCTGTGGATGGTTAAGTTTTTTTTCTTTCTTTTTTTTTTTAAATTTCTATACATATATATATTTTTATATATATATATATATATATATATATATATATACATATATATATATATATATATATATATATATATATATATATATATATATATATTTTTTTTTTTTTTTTTTTTTTTTTGAAGTGGTTCTACTTGGAACCCCCTTTGATACAGAAAACTCGAAGAAACTAAAAACTAAAAGAACCCTCAATAGTTCTCTCAAAGTTACAAGCCAGAGAACTCTTTAGCTTATGTTCTATAAATGTAGCTTATAAATATGATTTGCTGTAAGTATATAAAGATTTGGACATGATTCAAGATTAGAGGTGAAATACAGTTGACTACTGATAATGTTTTTACTCTCTGAGGAAAGGATAATCAGTGTTAATCAGGGGTTCTTTAGTTTAGGTCCTAAGCTTGCAAAAGGTTTTATTTGGAATCTCCTATGAAAAGGAAACCCATGGAATGACATGATAGACCATTAAGCCTTGTGTGCTGATATTTGGATGAAAATTCAAATGTACATAATTTTGGATTTACACCAAACAGTTCCTTAGTGTTCTCTAGATGATTTAGGGTTTTCAGCTACATGAAGAGGTTCTCCTTGGAACCCCCTTGAGAACACTCCCAGAAGGACAAGCGGAAGATATCTTTAGGGTTCTTGTTTGTGCTATGAATGTTGTTTAAAAATATGATTTGAAATAAGTATATAAAGATTTTGACACAGCTGTATTCTTACTAGGGGTGTAACGCAATGACACAATTTGTACCTGTATCTGTTTTTAGTGCTCCAAATATCCACAGCTAGATATAGATTATAGATTACAGCATTGCTGCAGCTAAACAGCACTCATCCAAACATTTTCCTCTGTTCTTCTTCTTTTTTATTATTAATATTATTATTATTTTGCATTTATACAGGAAATCTTCTGGAAAAAGAGACAGCATCCATCAGCATGAGGAACCATGAGGATCCATTTTTGGATGACTTTCCCTGGTACAGGTAAAATAAAACATGGACATCCTCCCACCAACACAAAAGGCATATTGTTGCATTTTCTGATGGATGTCAAAATATCCTTGTGAAAGGTTCTGTTAGAAACAGAGAGGTGAAAAACCCAACATGTGTTTCTGTGCTGTTCTTCCAAGAACAGCTGCCACTGATGGGCCTTACACACACGGATCCTACAAAACCAACATGGCATTACACTGCCACATATGCCATCTTCTAGCAGGAACAGTGGGTTGTAATGCAAGATAAAAATGAAAATTTCTGTACAAGTCTAGGACAGGTGTGAAACAGGGTAAACACAGTGACTCACATGGTGAAGACAGAAAAAGAAAAAAAAAAACAGTGTTTAGGCTGGAGAATGAGGAAGTGTGTTTGAGAAAAAGCAGAAATGACAGCAGTGCTGGACTAGCAGCGTCGGACAAGCAGAGGAGCTCGGCACCCTGTTGTCCATGTTGCTACTTTTACCTCCGATGTTGTCAGTGAGTGCATTTTCTCTCTCAATCCTGCACTCCCTGTGGCCACTCTCTCGCACGCCTGATGCTCCACTGATCATGACGACAGCGGCCTCTACACTTTCAGCAGATAAAAAACATCCTCCCTGTTCCTATACTTTGCTCTCTATCCCCCTTTTCTCTCTAACCATATGTCTTGCTCCCTGTCTCTCTTCCTATACCCTATCCTCTCCATCCGAAGCTACCGAGTGTGACAGTTCTGGGTGTCTCCTGAGATCTTCTATTTAAATAAAACGGCCTTGTTGCAGGAAGTCAGCAGTTTCCTTTCCTCCATTATACCACAGCACTGTTGAATCTGGTCAGAAGGATTGTTGATTAATTTTCTATAATAGCAGCTCTGACAGCAGTTTATATTAATGCACTTGTTTTTACATGTTATCGTTTCTATAGTAACAACTCATTCACAAGGACACATATGGCAGAAATGGGCTTTTAAAACAGTGCTATTAAAGATAAATGTATAATTGTTGATAATGTAAGGAGATGTTTATTTAACCTTTATGGAAGGAGTCTCCAGTGTCAGCATTTTGTAACAGTCAGTATGTTTTCCATAATGGGAAAATCTTCAGGATAGTGCAATTTCTGCTTTTCTTCGTAACATGACCAGCTGCAATTTTTCCCCCTTTTTTACTAACTTCAAGAGAGATAAAAAAAGAGAGGCTGATGAAGGAATAACTGTTGATAGCTGCTATAAGGTAAGTGATAACTTGTTTTCCAGGGTAAAGTTGTGAGAAAATTTTGCTAGACAACTAGGAAATATGGAAATGATAGAAAATGATAGGAAAATGAGACAAACCTACCAGGAATATTAAGAGTTCCCCCAGATATTTTATTAAATTACTGAGAAACACTCAATATGATTAAATTTGGTACGACTAAAATAAAATTCTAATATCTTCATAAAAAATGTTCTTGTGAACACAATAAGCATATAAGCCTGCCTGAACACAGCAACCCTTCTAGTATTAGATGTTATATCTGCAAATAGTAGCAAAGAAATAACCAAAATAGTCTCTCTTTGCTAAATGATGATTCCTTTTGGCCTTACCATGACCCCAAGGCAAATTTTGCATATGGCTATTAAGAAAACAATCATTGGCTTTTCCCAGGGTGGCATGGTGGTGCAGTGGGAAGTGTTGGTGCTTTACAGCTCTGGGGTTCAGGGTTTGATCCTGAGCTTGGGTCACTGTCTGTGTGAAATCTCATATTCTCCCTAGGTCAACTTGGGTTCCCTCTGGGTTCTGTAGTGTCCCATGATGAACTGGTCAAATCAAATCCACAGTGTATTGCTTTTTAATACCTTGTTTACTTTTTAATTTGGATGAAGGTTAATGCATCCTTCCTCTGAGACAGGTGAAGCCAGCTAACCGCATCGTTTCGTACTGCTGCTCATGCTGCACAGGGATTTTAGCATAAATTTTATGCCTTCCAAATTTTTTTGCCTTAGTATTATAGTTTGTTATTTTTACCTTTTTTTTAACACGTTGAGATTTGTTTCAAAAGTGCAGTATAAATAAGATTTATTATTATTATTATTATTATTATTATTATTATTATTACTGTTGTATATAATAGTAGTAGTAGCAGCAGTAGAAGTATTTGCACCCTGCGATATGCTCCAAATCCACAGCAATCCTGACCAGGGTTAAGTTGTTACTAAAGAAGAACGAATGATAATTTGAGCCACAGCTTTTTGACTTCACAAATAAATACTACTATAATGTTACACAGATTACAACCTGTACGGCTCGATAACTCGATGAGTGATGACATTTGTAGGCTGTTTGTGAAGATGAGACAAACAAAAGCAGTTTAACTGCCGAGGAAAACATATTAAAAATGCAACTAAATGATTACATTCGCTCCAAAAATGCAGATTTAACCCTAACATTCGATATTTAGTTACAAAGTCAGAGCAACTGTCTTTGTTTATTGGTCACGTAATTATAGTGGGTGCTTAATGGCTTTCTCTCCCCCTCGCTTTTCAGCCGAATGTTACGCCCCTGTCCGGTCCTACACCAGTATCTCATTGACCATATTGAACTGAACGGAAAGAGCACTTAAGATAGGTGAAGATTAGACGGCGGCCTAGCTTTAATTGCTGTAGCTAGAGATTTTTCTCCTTTCTCAGCTCTTCTCATGACACACACACTGTCCACTGAAGTGGATAAATAGTCTGTAAATATTCGCTGCCGCATGAGAGTAGCCACATTTTCTCACTGTCATAAAGCCTTTCACTGCTCAGGTACACGAGTAAGGATGGATAATGAGTCCAAAAACACGGCAGTGACAGCACTGGATAAGCAACATGAAGAGTAACAAGTTATAGGTGTAACACACACAAGGTAACACACACAGAGCAGACACTTCTCAACACTTCTTTCGACAGTAAATGTAATATGGGGTGTTTTTTTTGTGGGCATCTGTTGAGATATAGCTGCATTTATCATGGGGAATGAATCAAGGGTGGTTGTGAAGAAACACGGCGCTCATTTCGGGAGTCTTATCTCCCCTCTCTCTCCTGCAGAATGATGGCTATCATGCAGCAGCGCACAAATCTGCTAAGGAAAGATAAGTGGACCAGCGGTGAAAGCTTATTGACGAGGGAATGGCCGCTTTTCAGTGACGGCTCACTTGGGGGATCTAGCACTCGGACTAAACACACAAACACACACAACTCTTGTGTAGTTGTGTAGCATCACTTATATCCTATGACTCATTTTGGATTCTTTACACATCAGCACCGGATGACGGACATTTAAAGGTGGTTCCTTAAGAATAAAAGAAGGTTCTGTTTAGTAGAATTTATATAAAGCCATAGCAGAATCGGAAAAACATATTACTGGCCAGGTCAGATTCACTTCTGAGGAATTTTAAGATATGTTTTATATATATGTTTATGATCCAAACCAGTATAAAGCTGGTTCCTGAACATGATGTGTCTATGCATGGTGTATTGATCCCATTTACTCCATTCATCAATGGAAAGAAACCACCATAAGACCAATATAATACAAGCGATGGCTACAAAAACCAGAAATAAATTCACTTCCATGCTGTTAATAGAAAAAGGATTCCGTAAGAATTCATTGGATAGTTGTGGAATTCTCTCTGAAAACAAAATATCTGTTTTAGGGTTCTACGTAGAACCTCTAAGGGTTCTCCCTGAGGGACAAACTAATAAACACCCATAAGCCAACCAGCCTAAGTTTCTCCTCTCTGTCATACAAACACTTCAGTTCACTGTTTTCCCTTACTAGAGCAAGACATCATTCTACATTACTAAGAACCGACAGCCGATACTGTGAATTAATAACTTTATTAACCGAATTAATAACTTGATCTGAATTAATGAAATAATAATTTCAACTTTTAGAAAATTGAAAGGATGGGTTTCTTCTTGTTCATTTAGTTTGTCTTACAAGTGTTAAATCAAGAGCAACAGCACTGATCTTTTGACTTTGACATTTACATTTCACACCAAATAAGACCTGATGTCCACTCCAAGAGACAGACATAAAACATAAATAAATAATGTTCCTGAATTTTTTTCTCTTTAACATGTTTATTACAACCAAAAATACTTGTATTATGTTAAAAAAACTCAATAATACAACATTTTTTGCTGGGTCTCAGGATATTAGGGATATAACTGAATATGAATGTATTATTTGTAATGAACAGATACAAACAGATGCAAATAAAGGCACACTTTTTCAGGGAGTTGCTTTTTTTTTTCTTTTCAAATGGTGGTTCTAACTTTCACATGGGCATGAGCAGGCAGTCAGATATGAAGTTTACAGGACAAACAAAGACCATGTTGATTAATATGTATGTGTGGCATTGTATGTGATGATGTACTTGCAGTTTTAATTTATTCATCCTTAGTAACTGCCTGGTCAGGGTCACGGTGATTTAAATTAGTCTATTATTTTGTTTATATTTTAGGAAATAGGTCCAACTAAACTTATCACATGTAGGTACAAACAGGTAGGTACAAAAAAAAATAATGAATGTGTTATACCAATTATGAACTTGAGCGACATAGCTGAGATTGAGCCTGATCATGCTTGATAGTGCTGGCATTTCTACATCTGTTCTTTTCTACATCTGGAAAGTGAATTCTACTGTTGCTGGAGGCATAGTGGTAGGATTCATACATAATAATAATAATAAAAAAATTAAAATCTTTAGGACATATATGAATATTTTGAGTGTTTAATAGATACAAATAAAGACAGTGGCATTGTGTTACACCCCTTTTTTAATATATCTGTAAATTGAATGGAAATACAGCCTATGCAGCAGGACAGGCAACTTGTTTTTTTCTATAAATGTATTTGACAAACTGACACGTCTCATTAAAAACCACAAAAATATCCCACCCTGTCACTGATTATAACATCATGCCCTGTTTGTTCTTATCCTTTACCTAATATAGTGTTAATGTATAGTATTGTGTGTATGATTAATAAGCTAAAGTTGATGAATGTTACTTTAGATTTTGACTATGTCTATAATTATAAGCTATATTGTGTTAGCTTGAAAACATAAATCAATACATACCAAATACATACCAGCATACTTGTTCTAAGATTAAATGCACTTAACTGTGAATAATAATAAGTGCTATGTGTATATAGAGCTGTATTCCAGCACTAACAGTATTTTTGTTCATACTAAAAGGATTTGTGTAGTCTTATATTGAATCGGGTTACAGCTCAGGGCAACAAAACTGTGTCTATTTCTTCAAGTTTTTCTTTCTTTCTTTTTTTTTTTTTTTGATAGTCCGGTGGAAAAGTATGAAGTATGGAGGAGGAAAATATAGCAGTTGGATAAGAATCACAGGGAAACAATTCATGCTTGGGTGACTGAGCACCTCACCTTTCAGTGTGAGATGCCGCATTTGCATTCAGACTTCCAAATCGCTGCCGTGCAATCATCTGTAAACATTGCTAAATGAACCCGAATGTCCCTCTTCAAATCACTACATTATTCATCATTGTATATGCAGAAAAACAAGATTGTGGAATAACTAGCTAAGAGTAGATCGATTCAGAAGACCAGGGAAAAGGTCTGCTCATCTGTGTTCTCTCAGAGACATCGAGTGACCACTTGGTGACACTTTTAATAGGGAAGCAGTAATGAGGACAGTTCATAAGACTTCACAGCACTGACCACTCTGATCCCTGCTCCATTACAGGTGAGATTGTCAACAGCTCTGCGCTGTTGCTGTAGGAAACTGAGATGGCTGTAACAATGAGTGCATGTGTCACTGCACTGACCAATAAGTGTAGAAATCCAGCACCATACAGGACATACATGTCAGGAATGTTGTTCTGATTTACAATAACTATTGTAAACTTTTTCTCAAATTAACACCTTACATAAGCCTCTGCATTGAGACTGATGTAATATATTTTGTGAATCATTACCACAATACTGGGCTCTGAGATAGTGATATGACAACAGGCTGCAATATTTGAGGCACATATTCAGAGTCGGCAAGTTCAAAATCAACATTTACATGAGAAAAGTTGTCTCAGGTTAAGAAGCTGTTTCCGATGTGAAAAAATAAGATCCTTTTTTTTGTCAGGGCTTGAAACATGGAAATATACAAAACACCAGATACAAATGCACAACAGATTTACAAGTAACACAGAACAAAAATATGCTAGTGAATAACGTAGATGGTGAGAAACATGAAGCAAGAAATGAGAAAGATGAAAACTAGGAACTCAAACTGGAAATACAGTGTCATTAACTAGAAATGAGGCACAAGTGATATAGATAATTCACAACTAACAAACCACAGAGCTAACAGAATAGGAGAAAAAGAAACTTAGACAATAAAACAAGCAGCACTCACTACGCTGGGAAGTGCAACGTGTGCAGAAAGGGCTCATTTGTGATACTTTATTCAGATTCCAAGGAGATAATAATATTAATTACTTCAAAGTGTCATATTGATGTATTTAATTTTGTCCTTAAATGGCATTCCATAGGCTATTTTAGTGTATTTACAGAAAAAACATAATTTCAGCATGACATATTATCGTTAGATCAAACTGTTGCACTGGACTTAATACTGCTTCTCGCTTGAGCTGATATCACGTGAGAAAAATGTGTGTAACCGAGACACACGTATGGTTCAGGCAATCACCACCCTGTGAATGGAAATTTCTGAGTAACGTATAAGTCAGTAGTTACGCCTGAGGTCCGTTTACCAATTTCAGTATTAACTCCTCACCACACACACTTAACTCAACTCTGAATACGCCTCCAAATAAACAAATTGCTGCACATTTTATTTTTTTGTGCTCTGTGAGCATCTTGACCTGTCTCAGATGCTCTAGATAAGGTAGCAGATGTTTCTCTTAGCACTTTCCCACTAGTATGGCCTGTGCAGTTGCCAGTGTGTAATCAGAAAACTTTCTGCACATTTTCACAACAAAAGGCTTCTTATTTCCAGCTGAATCGGAAACAGGGGCAGTGTCATTACATGGCCCTGACAACAACACAAGTTGATTACAAGGGCAAAAGTTTGCCTACTCTAGGGATTTAAAATAGAAAACAAGAGAAATGCAGAGTTATCTAGCAGAGTTATAACAGATATGCAGAGAATAATTGCTAATGATCAGCCAAGCAGTCTGGCAGAGTTAACATGTAACGTGTTTGGTGTGAATATTACAGCTGAGAGGACCGAAAAGCTGCTCAGAGGATATCAGAAAGGTATCAAACAGTTATAAAGACAATGAGTGGACATATAGTCAGTAGAGAATATCACATTTTGCAAAAGAAATGCAAAGTTTTAAACTGACATTTTAACTTGTCACTATTAATATCGTAACATACCATATCTGATTGTTTTGGTTAACATGATGATGAAGGAACATCCGTGAAACCCTTATTAAGCGTCTTGTTGATATAAATTAAATGTGTTTTGCCAGTGGTATGGAAACTTCTGCAGTCTGCCCTGCACGATTGCCATTAAAAAAAGACAAAAGCTTTGTGGATGGAGTGGATTGAACAGTATTGTAGTAAAAATTGGTAATTGTGAAACAGTGAAACAATCACTTCAATGGCCAACTTCCTTCCAACAGCTACACGCTCAGAATAAATAACTAAAAGCAATAAAAACATGTCACAATGTGTGTAATTGACTAAAACTTTATAAACTGCAGCCCAAAACCAACAAAATGAGACTTCTTGTTTCGTTTCTGAAGCAATCAGACCTCTTGTTATTCAGCAGAACTGTTGTCGAAGTAAAATCCATCCCAATCAAAAGAGTGACGTTTGTAGAGAAGTGTATGTGTACTTCAAAATAAAAGCTTTTTTCCACAATTGTGGAAAAAACTGTAATATTTAGAAAATAGTTCCAGAGTTTGGACATAGAGATGCCAAAGCCCTTGAGCATCATATTTATAACAAAAAAAAATCCCTGTTTGGATACAAAACATTTTAATGATCTCTCTCAATGAGTCATGCAACATTGTATTACAAAGCAGAGGTTGTGCTGGCTAGAAAATAAAATAAAATGATTTTTAGGCTCAGTATGTATTGTTTTAAGTGCAGTATTAAATATTGATTATTGATTCATTTAATATCATATTAATTAATATGAGTTGACATTAACTGTCATAATCATATACTTTTATGTACAATAACTTCTTTAATTAACATGTATTAATATTATAAATATTACTTTTTACTTTGTGTGTATGTATGTATGTTTACAGTGTATATATATATATATATATATATATATATATATATATATATATATATATATATATATATATATATATATATATATATATATATATACAGACACTCTGCTATGTTGGAACTGAATTTCCTTTCAGAGATTACTAAAACTTATCTTATGCTATCTTATCTTAAGGCAAACTGCAATCATTCCATGTAGGTATAAACTGAAAAAAAAAACATTAAATGAAAAGTGTGAAGATTTTTTTAAGGAAAACACTATTTTCCTGGTGTAGTCTTAGAGTAATGCACGAAAAGACATCCTGCCCCAAAGGCATGTGTTAACTCTCCAAAGCACAAAACCCATCAGACTGCTGGCATGATCTCACCTGCGGAGTCGTTTAGTAAGGAGCCGAGAGCACCAGTGATGTAATCGGCTTTAGAGACAGCCGAGCTGCTCATTGCACTCACCCCAGGTGTCGTCGTCCAGCTGCTCGGGTTGGCAGAAAAGCAAAGTGACGACATGTTCCATTCTTCACTATCGCCACACAGTAAGTCAGAAATGGAAGTCTAACTTCTCCTAAAATATCAGACATAACAAGATCAGTCAAGATCTAACAACCTATAGCCATCAACCCATTTTTATTCCATCTGTTATATAAAAAAACTATTTTGTTAAGTTGTAGGTCTAAGAAACAATCATTCCTCAGTAACAGGAATAAATAAGTAGTATGTGTGTTTGAAACAAATAAACAGTATTATTTAAGTAAATGGTGTGTGTACAGGATAGTTAGATTTTAATAATAATTTTGTATTAGAACAAATCCAGTGTTATCAATATTTTACATTTATAACATTTAGCAGAAGTCCTTATCCAGAGTGACAGAAGTTTTTTGTGGTTTCCATTAAAACATGCTAGTACAGAATTTAAGAATACTCTCAAGCTAAAACCCTGTTAGAGAGTTAATATGAGTTGGTACAGTAACCGAAGCAGTACCACTTTCTGTACTCTTATTTTTTTAATGTTTAATGATGATGTGGGAGAACTTGGTGGGGTGGAAAACAAGTCATATGGGTTTCTTCCAGGTTCTTTGATTTCCACCCAGAAACATGCAGATAGGTCAGTCGGCTACTCTAACTTGCCCCTAGGTGTGAATGCGTGTGTGAGCATGGTGTCCTGCAATGGACTGGCATCCCATCCTGCCTCAGGAATGAATTCCCAGGATAGGCTCTGAATCCACCGCAGTCCTGACCCGGATAAATTGCTGAAGATGAATGATTGAATGATGATGTTGGCCTATGATATTTTGGGTTGAGTGTTTTGTTTTATACTGGTGAATCATGCACAGTATGATGTCTCACATGGCTGTATAGTTAACTGGTATATGTAAGAAGTACAATTTAATGAATAAAAAAGGAATAAAAAGAATCCCCTTCAGCCAGACTCTAACCTGATGACATTCAGTAAAAGACTGTTGAAATGGCACAGTTTTGCTGGGTGAAATGCTGATCTGTGTGGGAGGGATGTTTATATCTGATGGTTAAGTGATGCAATTTTCTTAAAAATTCAACCAGAACAGTTGAATATAGACCTAAGTGGGCTGTTAAAAATTTCTTCCGGTGCTATGGTACGGTTGACATTTCCATGGATTACTTTCTGATAACTGATGGAATAAAAACTCAGAGTAATATGTGTATTATGAAAAAATGAAGTTTAGATACTTGCCATTCTTCTACTTACAGTTAATATTAAAACAAGGCAAGTTTTTGCAGTCTTAAACTCCACTATTAATTTTCTTAAAGATTATTTTTCAGTGGGTCTTTTACAACTTTGGGTAGGTCTGAAAGTTCCGGACTGCCGAGGTTCATGTTCTTCACTTTGTGCTTCGGTACAGTAATAGCCTCTGTCAACACTCTGCATGCAATTACTGTGATTTTCCTTTTCTGCCTCCTCCCATTCAGGCCCTCAGAAAACTGTTGGAGTCCACAGATTCAGCTTAGTGAAACGCAGCTCCAGCTTCCTGACGCCCACAATTCGAGATCTTTGGCCCGTCTTTGAAGAGGATTAATTTGTGGCCACAGCAGCTTTGGCACGTTCCCGTTTGAGCACGCACGGTGCTAAAAGCGTGCTAATAGTTTCTGTAGTTATGCGTTTCTAAGTTTAACTTTCTCGGCCTTGTTTCCATGGCAGCATCACAACAGTTGTCATTGAAAAAAGAATACGTGATAATTACTTTGTTAAATAGTACCATGGAAAAAAATATGGCTCATTATGAAGAGCTGCTCGCAAAAAATATCTTCACACCGTCACCTTCAGAAAAAGTTTTTCAAATAAACTCTTTTTACCTTCATGTACTCTGACAATTAAACTCTCATTGATGTCAGTGAAGAAAGGAAGAATAAGAAACCAACCTACTGGCATCAATCCATCACTCAAGGTTAACAGCACTCAGTCAATCACATTATATAATATTTTGTGTGTGCTTATTATTATTGTTCTCAAATATATTATAAAGTACAGGATGAGTTTATTCTGTACCACAGTGATTGTAACCTTTTTACACAAATCTGCTCCTTGATTAGCAAAAGAAATCATGTGTAGTAAGAGGTCCTGATTTACAACTGGACCTTAGATGTGGTATTAGGAGACTGTTGTGTCTCAGCAGTTGGACCAGTGAAGAGTCAGTGCCAATAAACTATGCATCATGAGGCAGAATAAGTAGAGACTTCAGAACTGAACATTAGGTGAATGAAAATCTATGAAGAAACAAAAAAATATGCTGGCACTGTTTCTTAGATGTTACTTTTCGCAATTTAGTATAGTTTTTTTTTTTACTTTTATTTAGAAGAGATTGGGATTGATTTGAGGTTATGCCATATTTTCCTACTTCTTGGTATACGTATGAATGTGATTCCATAAAAGAAAACCTTTCTTTGTCGCTATAATGACTGTGCATTTGATTAAATCAGCTTTATAGCATGAGAGATGCGAGATCCAGATCACACCAGATCAAAGTACACCTTTCCACCAGACTGTGGTCACCAACGCCAGGGAACCAACCCCAGCCATGGGGGTTGCAGAAGACAGTGCACTCCCAGTGCTGGTCCCAAGCCTGGACAAAATTGGGGATGGTTGTGTCAGGAAGGCTTAAAAACTGTGCCAAATCAACTATATCCTCTGTGACGACCCCTAAAGGGAGCAGCCAAAAGAAGAAGAAAAACAACAATGTTCTTTACATATGATAGCATACTCTGCTTATAGGAAGCCTAGGGTAAATAAAACCAAACATTATTTTTTAATCATGAATGTGCATTATAAAAAATAAAAATTAGAGCTTCTACTTTCTACCTTCTACTTTTCAATGTGATTTGTTTTTTGAATAATCATTGAATTTTTCCATTGGAATTTCCAATGAATTTTCTATTGGAGTTTTATCATTAGCCAAAACATTGTTCTGTTTTGCGTTTTGTTTTTAATATATATATTAGAATGTGTTCAATATATTCTTGTTTTCAGGTAAAAGATATATACTAAAGGTACAAATGATGTCCCCTATATTGTACCACCAGAGTGACGAGGAAAAGTATTTTCTCTGAGTCATATGTATGCACATGAGGAGCGTAAAATGTGACTGATGTGTCCAGAAAATGAGCTTGTAATATGTCTGGCATTAAAGCTCAATTTAATAAGGCTGTAGCTCATCACAGAAACTACGCCTGGAACCACCTACTAAATCTCTTCTGCGCACGGCCCAATTTGCCCTCCCTCCATTTTACCCAATCCTGGAGATAAATTTACCTGTACCACTACATAAAGGAAGACTTTACAGGTATACAGTTACAGATTGTAGCACATCTGTTGCTATGTACAATTTGTCAGCCCTCTGTAATAGGACCATTCCTGACCAAATGTTATTTGTCTGGTGGATCATTCTCAGCACTTCCTTTCTGTGCATAAAATAGGCTTGGTTACATTTCAAATCCAATGTGCTGAGCTGAAACACTGTCACGGTCCTATCACTTACACACTGCACCATATACAGTACCTTCTCTCCGCAAATCTTAAAGGCTCATTGTAGAAATGCATTCAGGGTATTCTAGGTGCATTATTGAGCCCAGTATGTCTTTGTCAGGTGCAAGTTTCTCCTTTTCCACTCATGCTTTAGATGAAGCTGTGTTTGTCTTTGCAAAGAGCATGCACTTCCCTTATTGAATTGCACCACAATAAACAACCTTCCCCAGCATGGGTTTGTGTTTTAAATATAGGCAGGGGAAGGGTCTAGATCGAGGAATATAGGAATATAAACGAAACCGTCACAGGAAATATTTTGGATTTTAACCCAACTTTCTCTGAATTTAGTCATCTCCAGTTCTCACTGTCAGCTTAAGTTTCATATTGACAGACAGCTAACTCCTTGGAGGGTAATGTGCTTCCTCTGGCACACACAAAACCAACCACATATTTTTTTCAAATTGGTGTCACAGAGCAGCTGAACACTTTTTTCAGAGCTGCTACTCTTAATAGATGAACATTTATATCAGTCAACTAGCCAAAAATCCACTCTGAATGACTTGCATATTAATCTCTATAATTATAAAACAAAATGATCTCCAATGCTATCCAAGATTCAGGTTGTAATGAATTTCACCAGTGGGATTTAGCCCTTGTATTATCTCTACCTAAAGAAATCAATGCAGCAGCGCTTTAGTCCTTTAATCTGTCTAGTCGTGTCACCTCCAAATCTGTACACTCTGCTCAAACTGCTCAGCTTCCAAAGCTTCAAATTTTATGCAAATACCACCATCAATGCCATTGTGCTTGCCATCTCACAGATCGCTAACTAGCTGAGTCTCTTCAGTAACTCGGTGTAACTGTGTCATACTGTGTTCAATGCTGTCTTCACTACGTGACGATGGATTTCTCATGAACATGACGTTGAATGTTGAGTAAGAAAAGAAGCTCTTGGTTCTTTTGGTTGCTTTGTAGGAGCTAACAGTGAAATCTTTACCATTTGACATCATTGAAATTTGTTCACCTATTAAATGCTATTGTAACCATGCTAGGAATGTCCCCCTGTGATGTCACCTTAGTGCACATCCTCTAACTTCTGACCAGAAAATGAAAACACAGCACCAACCAACAAACTAGCACCAGAATAACTAAACACATCACAACGATTTCAATGGAAATGTATTTAATGTGTTTCATTGTGGAGTTTTCCTTTAAAAAGCCACCACTCAAGAGCCCCCACCAACACAATCACATCACTGACAAAACTCCAGCTGTTCCCAGTGTGTGTACAGCACTGCCCCAAAACAGCAGGTCAGTACAGACAGCTCAGAGTGAAGACGGAGAACGGTGGTGACAGGAACACCTGTACTCATCTTGCTCCAGCCGGGGCAGCTGTGAGAGAAATGATATTGATATTACCATAGTTTACCTCCCTGTATAGTGGAAAAACGGCTTGCGATTTTATCCGCAGGAGTGAACAGGGGGAGACGTGTGATTCGTTTTTTTTTTTTTTTTTTTTTTTTTTTTTTAAAAAACACAAACAAATAGTAACTATGAAGCCTTACACTTCTATTTCAGAAGAGATAGTGGAGCTTGTTAGGGGCACAGCTGGAGGGCGAGCTGCACCTGAAACAGGGGCTCATCATGAGCTGCAGGTGCGGCATGAGGGAGGTTGGTGTTGTTTTGATTGTTTACCTCTTCTGGGAGGTTGTTGGCATGGATTTTGGTGATGTCCTTCCAAACACAATGTAAAAGCAAAGGTGCTATACCATGTCTCAGTGCTAGGGTGTTAGCACTGAGTTTAGACAGCTGAGAGGCAGCAACGATTGCTGTCTGTCTTCCATCTGTTACTATGCACAATTTGTCAGGCGTCTTTAACCTGTCTTATAATGAAAAACCACCACAGCACCACCGGGTATTATACGGTGGTGGAACATTCTCAGTACATGGTATTGTGTGGTGTTTGTACAAGCGTATCAGGAGCTGCATTGCTGTTGGGAGTTTTGAATGTGGTGCACACCAGCCGTCTCAATCTTTTACAGCTAGGAACCCATTTCCAATTTCCACATACCCTTCAGCACAGATTTATTCGATGCACTATTCAAATATTAGGCTCCTTATTCAAATGTGTACAATTATATTTTGTCTATTTGTTTGAGTGTTTGATTTCTGAAGTTGACATTGCTTAAATGGCTACTTGGTTTTCTGTCATTAAGGTTTGGATGAAAGCCATTTAATTCAAGTGACAGTCAAGCAGGCTAATAATTACATCATTCATTCCTTCATCTTCAGTATGCTTCTGCTCCATGCTGGTCGAGGTGACAAAGCTGATCTGAAGCCTATCTCTGGCTGTGAGGTGGCAATGTGCCACCATGATGCCCCTAATAACTATAAGAGCTGAATAATAAATACAACTATTATAATGGTGTGTTGTGATTTTCATCACTGCAACAAGATTTAAAAAAAAAACATGGATCCCTGGTTCTCCACTATGAGGACACACATTAGACACACCATCCATGTTGGTCAAACTGGTGAATGTCTGATTAGAAACTACAACACATCTTTTTTTCAAACCCAGGTTATGCTAAATGTCATCTAGGCTTCATTTTTGTCAGGACTTATGTTTGCTGGAGATAGTTAATTGGTGGACTGTTTCTCAACCCAAGCAACTAATTTGCTGTAACATTCAGAGTCTATACTTATATAGGTCAAGGTATGGGATGAACCATAGAGGCAAACAGCAAAGTCACATGAACTTCACATGAATAATCACACTGATTGAAGTTTACACATGTTTTAGATAACTGACAGGTTAACACATCAGGTTTAACACATTTACATGTGTGGATATTTCACATGTGCATGTATTTTTATTTTTCACATGTGATTTATTTCACATGATTATTTTTACACAATTCCATTAATTTTTACGTGTTAATTTTCACACTGCAAAAAATGCAATAAAGTGAGCATTTCAAAATATCTTGCTGCTTGGTAGCAAGTCAAAATATCTTGCTATTTATAATCTTGTTTTACTGGCAGATAATTTCTAGTGCAAATAATAATAAAATCTAGTGAATACGATAATCTCATAATAAGAAATGTTTGGTAAATTTACCCAAGTTTAAGATATTTGCACTTGCTAAGATATTGTTTTTGCAATGTAGTGCAATGTTTTTAAATGTTTTTTTTTCCCCCATGATTTTTACACGTGATTATTTTCACATTTATTGTATGCTTTTTATTTTTTGTACATGTGATTTTCTGACATGATTAATTAATCACATGTTAATTGTTCACATATTATTCACATGATCACATGTAAAATGTATGAGATTTTTCTGTGAGACATCTAATGAAGATGTCTGTAATGACATCTTCATTCTTATCAAAACCCAGTGTTATGGTGCCACACCCATCCATCCACCCACCTACTGTCTTTCATTGGGATTATTGTACCCTCACTCCAATTAAATACATTCCACTGTGGCTGAGATTCTGAAGAAATCCTGATGTGATATAGAGGAGACCTTGCCAACCACATTTCATTTGTTCAACCACAGTAGAAAAGTCCCACTGCTGGCTTAGCAAAAATGGCATATCAGTGACAGACATATACCACTGTGCTGCCTACACTCATTATTATGATGAACAGTATCACGACAAGCTTCTGAAATTTGCCACTACCAGTCCTACAGTGCTAGTGTCTGTAGACTTCATCTTCAGTCAGGAACTGAACTTGACTGTCATGTGTTTGGTCAATACTGAAGCTCACACCAATCCTCAGATACAAACTCAACTAACAAGAGTAGGAAAGAGCTAGTATAGGAGTGTCAGACTCATTTTAGATTACAGACCACATTACACAGTTTAGTAGACAATAACACATTAATACTACTTCTTAAATGTGTTCATTTATCAGCATTTATCTGAAATATCCATTCAAATATCCAACAAATGGGTTGAACATACTGTATATCGCCTACAAAACAAACTGCAATTAATTATAACACCATCTACCACCCCCCACCCCCACCACCCATAAATGATGGGTTTCCCACACACTATGTTGCAGAAGTATTCACCCCCCTTTTGCACTTCTCCACATTGTATAGTGTTTAAACCTGGAACTGAATTGGATTTAATTGGGATTATATCCAATTTTTTACTTGCTAATGAAGACTTACTCATCGTTAGCACATTTGTTGATAAGAGTGTATGGTCCTGAGCTTATTGTTCTATTTTGCCCAAGTTGTACAATGGAGACTTGGTCTTTTTTTTTTATCTTTCAATTCAATTACAGCCCACAAGACGATTTTAATTTGGAACATTGGTGGGCCAGAGTAAAATCTTCATCTGACTGGTTTTGGCCCGTGGGCCGTATGTTTGACACATTTTAGACACAAGCTTTACACACTTAATAATAGCATTAGAGCTGAGTCTTTAGGGAGGTTCATATAGTGCTCAGCTCTTGGAGCTAGTATAGTAGACTACATCATTAACATAGCTCACACCTCCATCAACATGTTCACTATCAGGCAGTAAACCATTCTATCAGACCACTGCCAATTTGCTGTGTACCTCAAACAGTCCAACCTACCAAAACATACACACACACACACACACACAAACAGTAAGAGCTGTACATGCACCACAGGACTTGCAGATGGGTTCTAGATATCTCTGAAAAAAATATCCACACATGAAACTAGTTACATTACTAACTTTAGTAATTCTGATTAATACTGACCTTCATTGCAATGGAATCAACAGTATCTTTCAAAAAAAATCAGCAATTGTGGCTGCTTACCAAAAAGAAAACACACAACAAAAAGAATGATAAAAAATGTGTTGCTACTGAGTGCAAGAACATTGTCAAAGCCAAAACATTGCCAAAAAGAAGAATATGTATTAAAGTACTACTTCAGCATTTTTAAAATAAGTTTTATACACTGAATCTATAGCATATGGGTGGTTACTAGAGAAACATTCTAATGTACTAAGAAAACGACAAAAAAGTATAACGGAAGTCAAAGTACATTCTCTCAATAAACATTCAAAGTACTGTATGTGAATATGCAGTATGGTGCAAATTCAAAATAGCTATTACAGTCTAACTACAATAGTCTTAGCACTGGACAGACATGGAAGAACATCTTATTTTTCTGTTTTATGTACGGAACCAAGCACAACATGGGTGTGCTGTTATAGGAAAATAATCAACAACAGGGTGGTATGATGTGGCCTGACATGAATCAGCACGTCCCAAAGTGTTTTATTCTTCTTATACAACAGCAATTTTCCAACGATTACAATTTTTTAATTAATTTTTTTATTAAAGAATGAGAAATCATACTTTTTATCTGTTTACAGTTATATTTAATGTTGTAGAATGTCCATGAGACGAGAAGTTAGTTCCTGTTATCGCTTTTGTTACAGGAGCTATAGACAGTTGTTCCCTCATCAGGTTCTCTTTTTTCTCTCTTGGAATAAAATAAATAAATAAATAAATAAACACAACTCCTCATGTTACCAAGAAATTAATCAACACCTTTTGACCAATCAGATTTGAGAATTCAACAGTACTGCGGTACAAATTTCAACAGCTTTCCAACACTAGAGCAATATATGGTTTCCTGAAGGTTTTACATGCATCATCAAGACACTTAATCACACATAATCACAAAATTTCTTCTGAAAATTTATTAGACCTGTCTCTGAAAAGCTGTTTTCCAGGAGTTTAACCACTGGCCTTATACTTCCATTACAAGTGAGTTTCAAGTAAACAGGCCCTCCATTCTCTTCCTATTACAAGGAAGTGTCAAAGTTCTTGTCCATGGTAATCATGGTAATGAAACGCACTTAGTCAGCAGGTCCTGAGGTTCAGTAACCCTGTAACAGGCACTAGCACAGAGCACACTCAGACCAAGGCTGTTCCAAAACCCAGTATACACATCGCCCAGCTTATCACAGGAAGTCTATCAGGAACACTTGCACTGTGACACTACAAGGCAGAGGAAATTAGAGAGCTATCAGACCCTAAATAACGAGTGAGTCTCCTTACTGTCAGAGACACAAAGCAGAGAAAGATCCTTACCAGGTGCAGACCTAATGCCCATAGTCTCACCACCAAAAACAGCAGATAGAGAATCACCTGGCTGTCCAGAGAAGAGAGAGTGTGTGTTCACTGTGAGGTCCATGCATCCGGCCGAGATTCTCGTTAGCGCAGTATCTCAAAGACGAGTGGTTGAATGTTGGTAGGATTTATATGGAATAATCATTGTAACAGCAGATGAACCTATTAGATTTTGGAATTGATCCAAGCAGGGTCAAGGTCACAGCAAAAGTCAAATGTCTGAAATAATCATTCTTCCATAGCTTCTTTCCTTTTTGAAATATACTTTAAGGGTATTTGAGGCATAACAAGAAGGACTAGACTTGTTGGCATCAAGGCTGTTGGCGTCAAGGTCTACTTGTTGATATTATTATTGTTATTATTGATAACTTGCTTAATAATATAGTTTATTTCACTACAGTGCTATTGAATTCTCAAATCTGATTATAGAAAAAGCATTAAAATCTGACTAATGTGACAATTTCTGTAATCTGGCAGTACGTTTTCCACCATGGGAAAGTCTTCAGGACAGGGGGCTTTCCCAGCAGCACAAGAAGCGGTTTCTCAGCAACACGAGAAGCGGTGTCTTATTCACTTCAAGAGAGGGAAAAAGACATGCTGGTGAGGGAACGGCTGTTTATAGCTGCTATAATGTAAGTGACAACAGGAATTAACTTGTTTTGTGGATGTTCAACAAGATTCAATGTAACTATAATCTGATTGGCATGAGGTGTCATTCTTTCATTAACTCTAAAAAAATCCTCTTTGGCAAATTGCTGTGGTATGAGAGGAATAAAACACTTTGGCTGTGTGGGCTTTGGTACTATTTGGAAAATAAGCAAATTGGTAACAGAATCCCCTTTTTATGTCACTGCATCACGTCACCCTGACATTGATTACTTTTGTATAACAGCAGACATAACTCATTTGTATAACTCATTTCAGTGATATAGGAACATTGTATTACACTCATTTATGTCAATAAAGCTATCTGAATTGAACTGAATTAAGGAAATAGAAAAATAAACTGGAGAGAAACAAATAGAGAGAGGGGAAACAGAGTGAAACGTATATCATTAATAAAGGAATTGAAAAATATTGGCATTGGAACAAAGTGATACAGAAGGAATGAGGTAGAGAGAAAGAAAGAGTGAGTGAGAGAGAGAATAAGCAAATATGATGAGAAAAAAGAAAAGAAGAGAAAAATAAGGAAGAGATTTGAAGGGAAAGAAAGAGAGAGAGAGACAGACAGACAGACAGACAAACAGATGAGAAAGGGAGAACAGAGTACAGAAGAAAGGATAGTGGAAAGAGACAAAGAGAGAAATGGTGGAGAGTTTTTTTTTCTTTCCTACTTTGATTACTTTAGTGACAAATGAAGGGAAGTCCTTGAATCGAAAGACGAGTGAAACATTTAATATCTGTACGCTTGTGGAAGACTTGTTCATAGGAAATGGTATTAAATGTCAAGAAACATGATGAAAGCGTAGCTAAGCTGAAATGCATTACGTGTTGTTAATAAATATTGTTGTTTAAAAAAATGCCCCAGGTTTTCACCAGGTCTATTTTTTTAGATATCTGTAAAGTGTGTTTTTTATGTTTCTGTCTTTGATGTTTGTTCTTTATTCATGATTTCACATAACCTCAAATGCCATGCTGTGCTACAAAATATCAAAGTATTGAGATTTATTGCATCTGAAGCACATTTTACTTATTCTACTGAATACAGCAAAGCATACTACATCATCTGCATGTTATATTGATTTTACACTAATTCAAAATGTAATTTTGTAATTTTGTTTTAATGTAACAATTTCAATTACTGTCAAGGTGTGTTAGGCAAGAGAATGGTTAAATAGCAGGAGTTGAATAAAATTTGAATTATTTTTTTTACTCTTAGAGCCCACCTCCATTTCTGGCCATGTACAGAAAGCTCGTGCCTCACAACCTGTAGTGGTTTAACTATAGAGTCAGCATTAGCAAGGACTGTCCATGACATCACTTTCGAGAGCTCTCTGCCATTAAACTGCTTGAAAGTTGAAAAGTTCTAACAATAGAAACAAAATTCCACTCATAATGATTCATCTTCTTTTCCAGTAAGAAATTACTCCATCTGAAAATGCTGTTTATTATGCTTGTACTGCATTTCTTATTGCTAAGTGTTTCAGAAGCACAGAATGATCTTTTTGCTCACAGGGAAAGTATCTGTCTCTGCTGGGTGCTTACTAATTTCAGACTGAGATGTCAGTGGAGTAAAGGGGCATTGGGGAGTGTCTGTAAAATAACAGACAAGAGGCTCATTCAAACACAAACAAGCATTCTGGACCGTAAGGCAGTTTTCCAAACGGGTTTTTACAACCTTATAATACACATGTTCTGAGATCATGCCTAAAACCATTATTAAGAAATAAGTAAATAATAATCAAAAATAACTATTCCACCTTAACATCTCAGAAAGTTTACAAAAAGCCTTCTGTTCACAAGAGTGGGTCAGGTAGCTTAAGTATTTTTCTTTTATCATTCCTTCCACAAAAAGCACAGCAATGAGGCAGAGTGCTGCAGGTCTTCCTCTTACAGAGAAGCTGTGTCAGTAAGGCACAAAACCGGAGCTGAGAGATACTTAACCCCTGTCATCTCAAATATATCCATTAGGGGCTGGCTCGAACCCCAAGGATGTGCAGCCCTATCCATCACCATCTGACCAGGCCGCTGTCGTCCTACTGTAGTCTGAGCCAAGAATTCCTGCTGCCAAAATAAGATGAACTGCAATATTATGTTCCGCATACTGCATAATCCAGAAACAGAACACCAGCAATGTCTCTGTGTTCAAGCCAATCCATATAATAAAACCCAGTTAAAGGTGCAGATTGTATTTTTTAAGTGTTTCTTCATGCATCATAAAATTGTAAAGCTAACTTACTAAAATTGTGATTCTCAGTATTGCCTTGGAATGGGTATTGCTCGTTTCCTCACTCCATCTTATGTCTACATACACTATGTGGACACCTGGCTATGACCCCCATATATGGGCCTTCTCCAAACTTTTGCCACAAAGTTGGAGACACATGATTGTCTAGAATGTCTTTGTATGCTGTAGAATTACGATTTCTCTTCAATGGAACTAAGGGGCTCAAAGCTGTTCCAGCATGACAATGCCCCTGAGCACTAAGCAAGCTCCATGAAGACATGGTTTGCCAAAATTGGTCTGGAAGCATTCAAGTGGCTTGCACAGAGCCCTGACCTCAACCCAACTGAACACCTTTGGGATGAATTGGAACGCTGACTGCACACCAGGCCTCCTCACCCGTCATTAGTGCCTGACCTCACTAATGCTCTTGTGGCTGAATGGACACAAATCCCCACAGCCAAGCTTCAAAATCTAGTAGAAAGCCTTCCTAAAAGACTGGAGGCTGTTATAGCAGCAAAAGGGGATCACCTGGATACTAATGCCATGCCTTTGGAATAAGATGTTCAACAAGCACGTATAGTCTGGGGTCCACATACTTTTGGCCATGTGGTGTATTTCAGACCTCTATATTAGCTCTGAGTTGCTCAGTTCTAGATGCTTATGCAGTATATCAGAGTGGGGTTTAATCAGGTCATGAGCTTCAGTTCATATCAAACATCAGAATGGGGGAAATGTGATCTCAGTGACTCTGAACGTGGCATGGTTGTTGGTTGATGGGCTTTGATGGTTTGAGTATTTCAGAAACTATTGATTTCTTGGGATTTTCATGCACAACAGTCACTAGAGTTTACACAGAATGGTGTAAAAAAAAAAAAATCCAGTGAACATCCAGTGAAAATGCTTTGTTGATGTCCAGACTGCTTCGAGCTGACGGGAAGTCTGCAGTAACTCAAATTACCACTGTTTATAACCATGGCGAGCAGAAAAGCATCTCACAATATACAAGGGGTTGGACCTTGATTTGGATGGGCTACAACAGGAGAAGACCACTTTGGGTTCCACTCCTGACAGCCATGAACAGGAATCTAAGGCTTCAATGGGAACAGACCCACTGAAACTGGACAGTTGATGATTGGGAAAACGTCACCTTTTCTTTTTTCCAATAAAACTGTGAACAGAAAATTGGGGTCACAGTCGTTGACTTGCTAAGTATGTTTGAGTCTCAATATATTTGCCCTTTCCAGTCAACATGGGAGCAACTCAGTCATCTCAAGTTAATCTGGCTCTACAATGTAACCCTGGTATATGTCTTGAATGTCATGTATGAAGACTAAAAATCAAACGAAGCAAAATCAACTTCTAAATTGAAATTTGACATTTCTGAAGTGTTTTGAATGCCTCAACTGCAATCATCACAAATCTCAGAGCCACCACCATTTATATAAGTTCATATGGTCTGCAACTGTGTATGAAGCACGCCCCCTTTCACAGAAATGTCATGTCCATGAGGCCTCAGCTGGGTGCTTATCCCCCATTAGTGCTCTCAGTGATGAAAAACACAAGGCCACACTGCTGCTTTTACACACCTGAGTCACCAGCACAAGGCCACACTGCTGCTGACAGGCAGGATCAACATCATAAAAAGGAACGAACCAAGGTCATCAAGTGAAAGCCTCTCGCTTGTCCAGTCCTCAACCATCAGAGAACTCAAAAGCTTTAGAGTAGAACTTTAAAAGGAAGGACAACCGGTAGAGGATCTCTCTCAACACTCATTTGAGCTGTCTGGTAAGAAAAAAAAAACCTCTCTTTGTGTTACGTTGTCTGTTAGAGATACTACTGAACTAAATTACATCTCTACAAGAGGGCTCATTAATCAAGATTTTATTAGGGGATAAAGAAAAAAATCTGTCTATCATTGATTTGATTTATTTTAACAGGAAAAATCCCACAAAGGCCAGAGCTTCCTTTTCAGACTAGCCCTTCTGAGTGATTCATGAGTGGCCTGTGAACATTAACAAATGGCTGACTGTATTGCATAAGGTCACACACACACTTGTTTTCACGGTGTCCTCAGTTAATGGTTATTATAGCACACTAAGCATATTGACATTCAGTGTAGAATGCGCTGTCAGTGAGAAGACCTTATCTTCACAAGTCGGCCCCCAATTACAGAAAAACTGGGGCAAAACTCGTACGCTGTAATAACATCAATTGACCCTTGAACAGCTTAAATGCCACATACTGCAGAGTGCTGTTATGTAAATGATGTAACATAGGGGACACATACTGTAATCAGCTTCAGAACAGAGAACCGCCTTCGCCCTGTTTGCCCATCTGCTCAGATTGTGATAACATTTGCATTCTTTCACAGTGTACCATATGAAACCAGTACGCCTGCTGTGAAACCTCAAAAACGGTCTTCCTGAGGAGCTTAATCAGGGATGTGTACATGCTTGAATGCACTGTGTACAATGCTTTTTTTTGGCCTTACCTTTTAGTGATGCTTAGTAGAAAGAAGAAAGAATAGCCAGCAAAAATAATATGATGACCAGCAGCACAGGTGGTGCCAGGGACAGGTGGTGCCAGAGGCCCCAAACTTGTTGTCACTGACACACCTAGCCTGCGGCCCTTTAAATGGAAAGCGTGTCGGCTGAAATACTTCTTATATATACATATGATTTCTCTTTGTGATCATATGGTGGTAAAGCAGTATTCAAAAGAAAAAAAATAATAAACAGACCCCTTAAGGCTGTGGACCAAGTCTCCTGTTTGGATCTGAAGGTGTTTTTTTTTCCCCACTAGGATTAGTTAGAAAGTGGAACAAGTAACAAGCAAAACAATGAGACAATTGTAGTGCCAAAGAAATAAACGTTAGCAAAATATTTTAAAACTAGCTTGTTTATTTAGTTGTGTAATTCTAACACAATTATATAACCTTATTCAAAATATTGCATTGTTTGGAGAACAAAATTTGGGCCCTTTAAAAAGAACGATTGGCCCCAGCCTGACCCCCCCTATGGAAATGGTCTAGAACCACCACTGACCAGCAGAAAGTAACAAAAGGCCAAAACGGTGAACACATCTGAGTGTGTTCTCAGAATGAAAAGCAGCAGGATTATCTGTATGGCTCAACCCTGGGTCTCCTCTCACAGCTGAGACCAGTGTCTGCATGTAAAAACTCACCAGTCTCGATATTTAGGATGCGGCTGAATAGACCTGGGCTGAATGGTCTCTTTATCAGTCTATGTCTTCTTTATTACTATTAATTACAAACGTTAAGTGAGTTTCCATTGGCATAGTGCAATTCTCTCTCTAAGGGAGGTGTGGCTTCATGGCCTGTCCATTCATGTGTGGCCTCTGTGCTTGTTATTCCCAGTGAAGGAGGTGTGGCTTTGGTGCTTGTTATTCCCAGTGAAGGAGGCGTGGCCTCGGTGCTTGTTATTCCCAGTGAAGGAGGCGTGGCCTTGGTGCTTGTTATTCCCATTCCCAGTGAAGGAGGCGTGGCCTCGGTGCTTGTTATTCCCAGTGAAGGAGGTGTGGCTTTGGTGCTTGTTATTCCCAGTGAAGGAGGCGTGGCCTCGGTGATTGTTATTCCCAGTGAAGGAGGCGTGGCCTTGGTGCTTGTTATTCCCATTCCCAGTGAAGGAGGCGTGGCCTCGGTGCTTGTTATTCCCAGTGAAGGAGGCGTGGCCTTGGTGCTTGTTATTCCCAGTGAAGGAGGTGTGGCCTTGGTGCTTGTTATTCCCAGTGAAGGATGTGCGACCTCCGTATTTTCTGGCTGCTTTAAATACTTTAAAACTTTCACACATTGGATTGTTGATAACATAATGACTTGTACACTTATGTTTATACATTTGAAGTGTTATTTTTTATCTAAAGTGACTTACAAATGAGGCAGAATACAGTCAAAGCACAGAGGTGATGAGTTAAGGGGTTAAAAGTTCTTGCTAAAGAACCCAACAGTGGCTCTGTGGCAGTCCTTTCACAAGGTTGGTAAAGATTCTTGAAAATCTTCTAACTGCTTAATTCTAAAATGTAAGTTTTCAAGGTTTGAAATATACTAACCTTTGTCCAAACAAATGAAAGAGACCTGGTGAAAAATGTCCACTGAGCCTGCAGATCTTTCTCTCTCTCTCTCCCTCTCTCTCTCTCTCTCTCTCTCTCTCTCTCTCTCTCTATATATATATATATATATATATATATATATATATATATATATATATATATATACACCTTGAGCAGCAAAAAAACCAATTCTACAAGTCTCAGGGTCTGTACTGTACCATTCTTCTAAAAGATATTCCCTCAGTTGGTGTTTTGATGGTGCTGATGGAGAGAGTGGGCACAACATTGTTTCTGATCACTATTAATGCACATTCTTAATATTCCACTTTTTATAGTTTTAGAAGTTAGAGTATTTATTTCATAGCTGACTGTAATCAATGATGTGTTACCAGTTAAGCGATGCCCAAAAAAATCTATGTCAATTAAACGCAGAAAGAAAGTCGAATGAAGGGAAGTTAAGCGTAAAGCTGTTTATCACATGGCAAGAGTGTGGAGGTTAAATAAATAATCACCATGACGGGAAGCTGTTTTACAACATGACAAGAGACAACAGACAAGTCGAAATCACACATCGTACTCAAGGGTAGCCGAAAGAAGCAGAGGATGAAAAACAACGTCTTATCAATTAACAAACAAGGTTGTGCCTTGCATGCATCATTCTTATGTTTATGTGTTATCTGGGTAAAGGTTGTTTTGATTTATATTGAACAAAAATCTGATTATCTTCCTTCTAGTGCAGGAAAAATGTTTGAATTTCACTTCAGAAACTAGGAACCTTCCAGTGATTAGCACACTACCTTAGTTGCTGAGCTACACTTACCTTGAATGCCTACCAGGCCAACATTAAAAGATATTAAAAAATATTTTAATTAAAAATTGCTCAAGAAAGTGAAGTGAAATTCACATTCTGTAACTTCATGTGTCTTGTCTTTTCTTTTTGATAGAATAAATTCCCTGAACACTGCAAGCTCCTCCGTCCTCGAAAGACAAGTACATTTCCAAACATAATAAATGATATGAATTTCTTATAATTATGAGAAAAATAATAAAGGGAAAAGTACACAGCCACCCCCAAGAAATGTCTGAAATTTCTCAAATCAAATCAATACGATATGGCATGCTTTGTTTCCTTACATTTACAAAAATAGAAAGCCAAATGACTCGAATAAGACCTTTCTTTCTGCTCTGGGGATCAGCGAAGCCACCAGCTTATGAGCAATAAGGTTAAATACGGACATCAGACAAGCAAGAAAAAATGAATGTGACATTTAACTTAGCGGCCAGATGTGTGTGTGTTTAAGCAAGAGAAAGTGAGTGGAGGAGAGGAGGAGAGAGAAAGATAGGTATTGATAGAGATAGAGAGGCAAAGAAAGATAGAGAGAGGGGGAAAACAGATAAGGATGAACAGAAACTAGAAAACAAGGACAGGAGTGAGGTCAAAAGACAGAAAAAGACGCTATTTGACTACTGACTATTTGGTGTGGTGCAAAGCAGTAGAGAGGAAGACAATAATATTAATTAATTAATAGCTCCATATTTACGGATTTAATAGTGGCCTCAAATGGCGTTACATAGTTTTTACATGTATTTACAGCCTAAAATATGAATTTCAGTGTGACATATTTGTTTATTTTAAACTGTCAGCCAGTGGCGATGGACTTAATACAGTTGCTAGCTCGAGCAAGAACAATGTCAAAGTCCAGGGGCAGAATCATGCATAACTGAGTTTTCGACAAACTCCACCCTCCGTGTGTAACTATTGTTCGACAAACTCCACCCTCCGTGTGTAACTATTGTTCGACAAACTCCACCCTCCGTGTGTAACTATTGTTCGACAAACTCCACCCTCCGTGTGTAACTATTGTTCGACAAACTCCACCCTCTGTGTGTAACTATTGCGTGATTTCTGAATTGAGCTTAGGTCTGTAGTTCGGTCTGAGATCTGAAGACCTATGTGCACACAATCTCGGTATTAAATCCTCACTAACCAAACTCTACATACAGCCCAGGGAGTGAGAGTGAATTATAGCAGCAAGGCAAGAGAACTTTATTTCTTCATAACTGTCTGTTAGGTGATAGACCATTGTTACCTCTTATTCAACATCTATTTTCTCAATTAAAATAATTGACGGGTTTGAAATAGCATTAATAATGCCTTGAAATAAAGGTCAGCCCATGGGAGGCACTGTCCCTCCACCTGACCTTAACCAAGCCTCATCAAATATGACAGTTCTCCACCCACCATTTCTCTCTGGCTGTGGATCCTCACCTTGTGTAGACCCAAATCAAATTATTCGTGGTCAGGTGATCTGGACGAGGACTATCGATTCACATTTCTCACCATCACAGCTTTCAAGCCACAGACGGATGGATGTCTTAGCCTCTTGCTTCCTTAGTGTGGCTTTTAATTGTGTTTTGTTTGCTTGCTTTGTTCCTCCCGTGGTTATTAATGTCAGTGACATTTGCCTGCTGATTGCTCTTGAGACCAACATCCTCCCACGCTCCTCCCTCCATCTCCCCCCACTCCTGTCTCTCAGGTACGCTGTGTTCATTACATCAAGGTCCTTCATCAGATCAGCTTCGAACTGCACCGCCTCATAGAGTGATACGGAACTGAGGGATCTCAGAAGTGCTTTGCAGACATGCACTCGGTGTGATGACTGAAAAAGTTCAAACTTTAAACACAAGTCAGTAGAATATTTTTGCATTTACCCATGTACCTAAATTTGTGCCAGCCGTTTTCAGAAAATGATCTGGCACTTCTTCTAAATCTAAATGTGCTAGAAAATAAAATCAAATCTCAATCACAGTTCTTTGTCTCATACCTTCCAAAAACACAGTTGCCTTTAAATTGTCATTATAGTATAAATTTGGACTCACATAGGAGACGTTAGCCAATAAGGAAACTTCAGAAAACAAATATGGCTATGTTGTTTCATAAAGTAATAGTTTGGCAAACACCAAAATGCACAATTATCTCTTTTTACTCCAAAATGTAGTCAATCAGCCAAGACATGTCTGGTGTCCAACATGTCCTTCAATGATTGGAGCTATGAGGCTAGTGTAGGAAGTAATGGAAGCTTGTCTCATCCAAATCTTTTCATAATTATCTGCATCCAGTTCTCCAGTAATGTCATGCAGATTGTCAGTATACAGATAGTAAGACTTGCTGTAATCAATAAAAATGAACAAAACTTCATCATGCATGCAACTTATTATATCACTGGTGCAGGTGGAACTATTCTGAATCATCAGGTTACCAATTTCCAGTTGTCCGCATGTTCTTGGGGTTCCGCTGGGTTCCCCAGTTTCCTCCTAACTTCCAAAAACATCAGTAGGTGGAGTGTGTGTGCATTGTGCCCTCTGACTGAACTGCTATCCCATCCAGGGTGTATTCCCACATCACCCACAGTGTTCTCAGGATAGGCTCCAGATCCGCTATGACCCTGACCAGGATAAAGTGATTACTGGATGAATAATTAAGGTAAAATCTATAACCCTTAAGGGTTCTTCAGATTGACACTATGGGGGAACCATTAAAGGTTCTTTCAGAGAGGGTTTCAACTAAAAAAAATTCTTAATGATCCCAAAATTCTTAACGCTCCCAAGAGGTTTGTATGGGACTCTGTTTTTGTAAGCAAGCACTGCTTTTAAAATGTCATTGTTGTGATCCCTCCGTGTGCCATGGTCATCATATTAAATCCAAAATGGAAAATGTTCTGTCCATATGTCCTAGGACCATTTCTTTTACTCCTGACTTGCTGACCACCATTCCCTTGTTCACGGAGCTCGGAATTTAGAAAATCTAGCTCAAAATCTCTAAAAAAAAAAAACTAAAAAAAAATAATAAATCATACAATTAAAATTTTAGTAGTACTGCTTTAGGAAAACCCATGTCCTACTGTGGTCACATTATTAAAATTTAATTATAAAAGACTAAATTACAGACATTAGACCATGATTGGACTATACTGTATATGGCCTTTGTAAAACTCAAGCTTTATCGCTCTCAGGAACAAAACTATACCTGAAGGATCCAAAGTTTTTCAAAGGGTGTTACCATCAAGGGTATGTCTTTTTTACTTTTATTTACCTGGTTAAAAAAAAAAAAAACACACATTTAAGGAACATAATTGTATTTTTGAAGATTCTTTTTTTGAAAATATATTTACATTGTAACTTGAACAAAAATGTAACAGCACAAGATCTTTATCTGACAATGAGACTGTGTACCTCAAGCCTTCTAAATATTTCTCATTCCAAAAAAAATGATGTTGTCTAAGCCCAGGGCAACAGCCAATCAGAGAAATCTCAGAGTGATAACTTCCATGTATCTGACAAAGAGGTAGGAGATCAGAAAGTGCTGAAAAGTACATACGCTACAAAAATTCTGTTTTTCCAAAGCATGAATATGTTGGAAGATTGGTTAGAAAATTTGTTGCTCATTTTTCCCAACAAAAATATTTCATTTTTGCTTATGTTTTGAGAGTGAGAGTGTGTTTTTGCTCTGTGTAATGAATTGGGATGGCAGTGAGATTGTTGTCCTCTATTTCCTCCATCTGAACGCCTCTTTGTACTGTGTGAGTCATCTTTCCTCTCAGCCAGCACTCCATCATGAAACTCCTGAATTCCTAATATTCACTTTACAGAGAAACACACTACTTTGCTTGAAAACAAGGCTGTGATTCAGCACTGCTTAGTGTGTGTGTGTGTGTGTGTGTGTGTGTGTGTCTTTGTGTGTGTGCACATTCAGAAATATATGCTCTCATAAAATGTATGCACAGTGGTTGTGATGTGGATGGTGAGTATCTGTAGAGATCAGAGGTGCAAGGTGAATTCCATTCCTCTGCAAGGATTTTTTAATGAATGGATTAATGAACAACACTGACCTTTGACCTCTGAGAGGAACCATTAACTTTATATTGTCAGGAACTTTGTGCTACTGAGGCAATAATGAAAGAAACTACAAACCCAAGATGAAGGCTAGATTAAGGCTAAAGCCTCAGTGATTAATAGAGCATTCTTCATCATTTCCGAAGTGATTAGCTTCAGCTTTGTAAAATTAAATGCCATTTAACACAGCAACTGTTCAGTAACTCCAATGTGTTGCTTGTCTTAACCATGTCCTTAAAGCAGGACTAAAACATTGTGCTGATTGTAACTGTGATTACAAAGTTAAAACTTGCCCAGATGAAGCCTACAACACCATTTCCACTACGGGTTAAGCTTTCTGAAGCATAAACAGGGCTTAACCAGGAACATAATCCCCAGGAATAGCCCTCTCCAGTGTTCAGGGCCTACATACTGTTACGTAATGATACCTTGTTTACACCTACTGATTTCCTCCCACTACCTGCAATTATTAAATGAGGTGATTTTTTTTAGTATGACAAACAAAAATTTTGCTAGATACATTATACTGGCTGGTCCAGACATTCAACAGCAATTTTTTCTTATAGTACAACAGCTTCAAAAGGCTGCTAACTTTGCATTGGAACATAGAGGGAAAAAAAAAACAGGCAATATTACAGTGGAATATTTATACCTTCAAATATCTGCAGTATACCAATGTGAAACAGGACAAACTTTTATTAAAAAAAAAAAAAAAAAAAAACAATTACATTTTTGATAATTGATTTTGATTGATTGATTGATTGATTTCCACTGTTCTAAAAGTAACATGTTTCTGCAGTTTTTTCACTGGAAAGATGTGCTAAAGTGCAAAAGCCTGTTACATGGAGCCAGTGAAGCACTACTCAAGGGATGATGTAATATTTCTCACCTAGAATTTACAGCAATGGATTTACGCATACACGTGCATGTGTAGTGTAAGCAGCTCTCCATCAAATAGACACAGCTTCCCATTCTGTTTTATAAGCACTACTTGTGGAATCAAAGTAAAATTGTGCTTGGGCTATACAGAAATGATCTGTTCTGATTCTTGCTACTCAACTACTCAACCTTTCAAGTGTCAGTATACATGAAACATGTGACATGGGCCAGTAAGCAAACACCACATCTCGGTTTATTCTGCTACATAATCTGTCTTCACATTTTGAAGATCAATGTATAAATTATGATTTTGAAGTCTAGCATGTGTGTATATGTGTGGGTATGCTTTTTATATCTTGATGGGGACAAAATTGACAAAAAGTCATTTGGCTGGAGGAAAACTGCTGCTTATTTATTTATTTATTTATTTAACAAAAAACTGCGGCTTTTATTAAAATGGACAAAAAAAAGCAAACAAAACAACCTAATAGAGCCAAAAGGTTTCCTTTTGGTTAATGAGGTTAAGGTTAAGATATAGATATTTACAGATCACATACCTTCTGTTGATTAAAACATTATTTTTTAAATAATTCTAGCTTTCAGTGAGAAATGACCTGGCAATATTACATTTTACACAGACTGTTCAAAATAATGTAAGTATTTCTAATATTCCTGCATTTCGTTCTTCATATTTGTGACATGAAATAAAGAAAATGCAGAAA
Source organism: Pangasianodon hypophthalmus (assembly GCF_027358585.1). Taxonomy (NCBI): domain Eukaryota; kingdom Metazoa; phylum Chordata; class Actinopteri; order Siluriformes; family Pangasiidae; genus Pangasianodon; species Pangasianodon hypophthalmus. Next base: position 18,299,781 of record NC_069723.1, on the reverse strand, counting down.
ACACCAGCACATACAGCATTTACAAATACATTTAGCTATACTTATGCAAGGCTGCCTCACGGCTGCTCTGTGGTCATCAGGAGGTCGCTGAACGTGACCATTAATATTGACATGACTCAAACAAGTGCAAGGTACGAGTATGAGACAGACATATACTTTCTGTATACAGCTACAATATTAAAGCCATGCATCAGGGTTCATACATCGTCGATTCTTCAGGGTCTACAGCTGTATAACTTAGTTTTGTACTACAGCTACAAGGCTAACATAACTAACAAATAATAAAAGCTTATAGCCTCCAGTTCAGCATTGCACAAACCCTAAATCTCACATGCACCTCAAAAGACATTGGCTTAGCAATATAATTTTGTGAATATAATATGGATTGTTTCATAAAATAGCAAAATACGTCTTGATATAAAAATAATATACAAACTGGAACTAAATAACTACCCAAATCACTTTTAACGTATAATTCCACCGTAAAATTTGGGCCATACTTTCTCCCTGAGGTCTACTGCTTATATAAAGTGAAAAAAAAATGGTGAAAACATTCTTTTTGGTTGACTTGTTATTAAACATTAATGAAATCCAGTGAATCTGAGCTATATAATCTACATCGAAATCTCTTAAGAAATATTTTATTTTTCTGGCCAATCCATATTCTTCCCTAAGATATATTGTTCCCTTTGTGCATGTTGAATCCATTCTACACAAAAAAAAGTCCCAAATGTCATCCTCATGCGTTGTGCACCTTTTCTGCTTTCATCTTTTTGAATTTTTACAGGTTGCAAGCTTTTGGATAGACGCAATAAGGATCTTCTCTGACCTTTCTAGATATTGACTTACCCAAGGGAGCGGGTCTATTTTTACTTGCTGATTGGTCTTTAGTTTTTCACGGCGGGGCTGTGAGGCCTCCACGCAGCTCAGATGCGCTTGCCTTGGAAAGATCCATTAAGATACTCAAAGCTATTTAACCAACCAGTGTCCTGCTACAGATTTTCTGCTTTCGCAAACAGAGCTTCATTTTTAAAAGGAAAGAAAACCAAATGGTTGAGAATGAAGATAATTTAGACTAAGGCTATTTGTTTTACTATATTATGATAAATTAGCTTTGGGTTCATTTTTACTGTATTATGTACACTGCGACTAAATGCGTCAGATTCCGCGACTTAGTCTTCCATTTGTGCGTTATATTATGCTTCATGAATTTAGTCATGAAACCGGATAAAATTGCAATATCCCTTTAACAAATATGCAATCAAGCATACAAACCCCAGGCAAAAAAAGACACGGCTAAAATGTCCAATTCTCCATTATGCCTAGCAGATAATGGTGCACAGGCAGCAGATAATGACTTGCCCTTTGTGTGGTTAGAGGAAAGAGGCCAAGAAGCAGGAAGACTGATAAGTCTTATAAATACTGTTGACTACATAATGACAGGAAAGTCCATATTGGTAGACAACAACATGCCCGCTTTAAATTATACATGGGATAATTTGGCTTGGGCAAATTAAATATTCATGGGGAAACAAAATGCATGGAGCATATTCCGTCCGCCTGTGCCGGAGCACAAGAGATGTGTGACTGTGAGTGTGTGTGTGTTAGGAATTGTGAATATCATGACTAGGCCACAATGTTCTATTTAATATGTATATGTAAAGTTACATATAAAAAAGGAAACAGTGGCTCATCCGTCTACACAGCAGTATATATATATATATATATATATATATATATATATATATATATATATATATATATATATATATATACGCTCAGCAGATGTTACTGGAAAATAATAAAGAGGTCATATATTTTCAGTTACGTTCAGGGAAGTGTGGACAGACTATTCTATTTCACAAATCACTTCATAAGGTAAAAGAAGCAAGCTTTCTGGACATCCAACACACACAAACACACTAGTGCATCCCAAGATCTCCTTGGTCAACCTCTCTTTCATACACATTGGCTGTACATTGTATATTAAAGAGGAAATAATCAAATAGCCCTGTGATTAATTCGCCATGCCCTTAAGACAAACATTGTGCAGTATCATTATAAATATGCTGGCCTGTAACATATAACATAATATAATGTACAATATATTATACCACAGTGCTATTGAGTGCTAGACTCTGATTGGTCAGAAGATGTTGATTATTTTTCTATAACAGCACGGCTTGGACAGCAGTTCCGCCTACAACTTATACAGGGACGTGTATGGTGGGCGCTCCACATAAACAGATTAAAAAAACATGTGTAATTGTTGATATGGTGGAGTATCATTTTTGGAAGGAGTCTCCAGTGTCAGAGCTTTGTAACAGTCAGAGGTATGCTCCAAAATTCTTTCCAAAAATGGGAGAATCTTCAGGATGGTAGGCTTTACAGTTTCTTGGTAACATAACAGGTTCATTTTTTTTGTCTTACTAACTTCAAGAGAGAAAAAAAAGAGAGTCTAGTGAACATATGACTGTTTATAGCTGCTATAATGCAAGTGATAACAGGAACTAATTTGTTTCATGGACATCCCACAACATTAAAATAAAGTGTGGTTATTTGAGTTACTTCCTGTCAACTTAAACCAGTCTAGCCATTCTCCTCTGACCTCTTTCATCAACTAGGTGCTTCCACCCGCAGAACTGCTGCTTATCGGATGTGTTTTTTTTTTTTTTTTTTTTTTTCTTTAATCAAATGTTCTGACTGCAGCTTTAATATAATTTGTACCTTTACACTGCAAGGGCTGGCGACAGTGGTAGTTCAGGCACTATTACCCTCACTAGTAACTAGAAGGTTGTTATTTCAGGTCCCAGGACTACCACCAAGCCACTGTTAATCCCCCGTATCTCAACTGCTCAGCTTTCTGCTTGGACTGGATTCTGTCCCACTTGAAAGTATATAAAAGTATCGTTAAAATCAGCTCTAAGTAATATGTGTTTTATGCCAGCTATTTAAAATCAGTCATTAACATGGTGGTGATAAAGAGTGGCCCCTGCAGGCTAGTGTTCCTGATCTCAGATTGATGGCTTCGATTGCGGCTCCTGGTGGTGTTTCATTATTTAAGCACAGGGAAATCTGGGATATTATGAGACGCGGTAGTAGTGAAAGTACAACGGCCACATAGTGGAGCGAGTCTGATGTCACTTGTGCAGTCAGCAGCCTTCAGGATGGTGTTATAAAAAATAGATAAATGCACGCACGCATCATTATAGCACCTCTTAATGACTTGCTCATTATAGCAACAAATGATGTATATATGCGACATTGGGCTATGCGCAGTATAGTTAAAAAGACAATTTTACAAAGCCTGTACCAATTTACCACCGCTCTGTACAGTCTTGAATTCAAGAACTCGCTCAATTATTTATTTGCATTTGTTAGTGGCCTTGTGCTGTCTGTAAATGAGGTGCAGTGGGAGGTCAAGCTGAACATGACCTGTGAATTACGCATGCAGCTCGATGCCCCGTTCCTCCAACATCAAAGGGCTACAGCCCCATGTTAACAAAAAGATATCAGTAAAGCCATTGGAAATAAGTATATATTACTAATTTGTCCCCAGTGGAACAAACCAAGCATGCGAGTGTCATGTCCTTTAAACAACTGGAAAAATTCACATAACTACAATTGAAGGAAAGATTAGACAGTTTTCTACAAATTTCCCCTCACCCATAATTTCATAGATCAGCCAAGGCATGTTTGATGTCTGATATTTGCTTCTTTATAAATGCAATGGAGCTACAAGTAATAGAAAATCTTTCCTATAAATACTTGATCATCTTTTTGTATTTTGTATTTGCTTTAAATGGTATCATTACATGACATAAACTCATTTTTAAATAAAGCTTTTTTTTTGTAAAAATACTCTGCACAGAGTGGAACTATTTATCTGCTTATCTGGTTTTGATTAATTTTCCATAACACTGGATCAGACAGTAGTTCAGCAAGGCAAACTACAGGTTTGTATTAATGTGCTCCTTCTAAAGTTATTATTTCTATAGTAATAACTCACTCATAGGGATTTGTATGGCAGATGCTCCACATAATCTAACACTGATAATTAACTTAAAAACCTCTCGGTAGTTAACAAAGAAACATTTTAAATGTTGATTATTTAAAATATATGGACAGTCAATACATTTTCTGCCACAACAAAGTCTTCAGAACAGAGGTCTTTGCAATTTCTAATTTCTTGGTAACATGACTGGATATATTTTTCGGTATTATTAACTTCAAAAGAGAAAAAATTCAAGCTCAGTTAGAGAGAGTTACTGTATAGTGCTGTTATAACATAAGTTAATAAGAAACTAAGTTGTTTCCCAGATGTTCCGCAACATCAAAAGTAACTATAAACAGTTAAAAAGTACATTGTGTTGTTCTTTACTAAATTAAAAATGGTAATCATTGACAAAGTGCTGTGGTATAAGAGAAATAAACCACTGTGCTGTTACTGGACAATAATCATCTTCATTATAGTAGAAGTAACTTTGCTTAATGTCGACTACAACTGATTATTTTCCTATAACAGAACCCCCTTTGTTTTATTCCATACATACTTCCTTCTTTTCGGTACAGTTCTGCTTTCAAACATTGGGAGGTGGGGCAAGAAAAGATAATTCGTGCTAATAAAAAAATCCTATTGTCCAGGATGGCTGCCCAAAATGTGTCCTAGATTACTTCAGCAATTGTGTGACATTGCTACAAATATGAATGCTATTTGATGCATATACACTGTATGTTTCTTCCATTAAAGAAGCATTGAAGAAGGAAACACCAGACACCAAACTTGGATTTTTTTCAACCATATTAGGGAATTAGATTATGTATGTTGTAAATTTTTTGGCCGAGCTATCCATTTATTCTGACAATGTTGCAATTTGACAAATAATTGCAAAACACTTGTTTTCACAGATGGAGACACAAAATGTTGCCTATCATCAGAAGTGCAGCTAATGAAGACATTTTTGAGGAAACAAGGCTGTCCCAGGAGCCTTGATGACTGTGACCTTGATTCCATATAAAGCTACAAATATGTTCCCTTCCCCCTTTTTAACATGTGGGAAAAATATGTCACTCTGTGTGTATATGTGTGTGTGTGTGTTCATGAACAATGCATGAAGTGGTAAGACACATCTTCAGTACAATACCCTAAAGACAACATTCTCTCGCTTATATTTTCAGCCTGCTACATCTCAGAGATGAAACAAAATACAGCTGAAACTGTCACTGCGTAACAAGAAGCGTGCCGAGAGCGGACTGCTCCATGCGTCACAACTTTGCACACAGCTATTAGCTTGTTTCAAGGCAGTGTCAGCACTTACTGTCAAAGCACTTAGTGCCTCTAATGTGTATCAACCCTGTCTCAAATCACTGTAGGGAGGGGCCTCGAATGTACAGTAAGTGGTGGAGGGCCACTTGGTGAGACGGCTATCAAAGTCCCTATTTGTTGAAGACTTAAAAAATGCAGGACAGATTCATACTAAAATACCCTTGAGAGGTGTCAGATCTCTGAGATACATACACGATGGTACTATCCTTTCCCGAGCTGCCTCTGTCACCTTAATTACTTCAACCGTCTTATATACGGCCAATTAAGGCTGACGGTGAATGAAAGGAGCAGCCCATTCAGCCTGCGAGCCAGGACAGCTTAGATGAAGGAAGATTTTTAATGATCAATCCACCTTTACACACTGCTTCTATTTCTGAGAAAAAGAAAGAAAGGGGAAAAAAATAGTACTTCAGTCAGAGGTGTGACGGGGCACAGAGTAATAAGAGGAGTTATTTCTCATTAGCGCTTGTCATTTTAGCAATGCGCCATCGTCCCTGACTTCAGTTAGCTGCAACATCAGTTTGACAGCAGACACCAAAGGAAGTTTTAAGCTTTGAGGTACTCACACTCATGCAAAAAAAAAAAAAAAAAGTATTAAAAAATGAGCTTTTTTCATACCAAAGGAGCATTAGTGCAGTGCAGGTGGCACTGGAGCTGCTTCCTGTATCAGCTGGAACATGCTTGCATGCTTTTGATCAATTAACAGGAACAATGTTCAGTAAATGTAATGTGTCATGATGTCATGCATCAAAAGTGCAAAAATCACTAAAAATACTGTACCATATTCACTAACAGCTGTGTCATGAGTCTGCACACTGTGCCACTTTGTGAGTTTTTATTTACATTATATGTAATCTCATTTAGAAATAGCACACAGAAAGCTTTGTGTGTGTGAAACTGCATGCAAACTTGATAACACCTGCAAAAAAAAAAAAAAAAGGTGAAGTCTGATTTACTAACAAGGTCTACGGAGGATTGCTGTCACATGTGCAAAATAGCATGTCTTTTTTTTTCTGTTTTGCACCTTTACCATAATATAGTGTACTGCAACCTAAAAATCACTTTGGGAACAGCAACTGTGTGTGCAAATTAATACATCCGGTAGGCAGGTATTAAATTTGTGGAAAGGCAGGAAATTATGCCATTTACTGATTCTTAGTAATTATGCTTTAAGATAACAAGCAGAAAGTTTCTCAAAGAGATTATTCATGTTAATATTACTGTAGTAAAGTTTTCATATTAGATGTTCCTAGCATGATCACATGTCCATTGCCAACATGTAAACATAGCATTTAAATGGTTTTCATTCCAATTCGCCTATTAATATAATGTGCACTCATGTCACTACTCTTTTATTTATTTATATGCAACAATCATATTTTGTACTGTTTTTCTCTCAATCTCTTTGATATCTAAACAGGCTGTGGCTGCCAGAAATATGTAGTGCATGCAGAGTCTTCTTTAAGCCGGCATATTGTCCCCCCAACTTTGCACATATGCAATACACACAATTATTCTTTCCACATGCCTACTATGTGCTTATACAATTCATCCCATTGCACACTCAAGTTAGCAATCTGGGCCATACTCTTTTAGAAGCTTAGCATTGTTAGAGTACACTCTATTTTTAATATATCTGAAGTTCTGTAATAAACTGGCGTCTTATTCAGGGTGTTTTCCTGCCTCACACCCAGTGTTCGCAGGACAGGCTCTGAATCCACTGCGACCCTGATCAGGTTAAAGCACTTACTGAAAGTGACTGAGTGAACATCTTAGATTATGCTATAGGACCTAATACCAAACCTAAAAATTAGCAGGGTTATATCTTTATAATTTCGCCTGAAATTTGCGAATACATTATACCACTTTCAAGTGAACTAGCTTTTCTAATTCAGTGGATGTTTTTTGGTTTGTTTGTTTGTTTTGTTTGTCTGCAGCATCTAAAATATATAAACAGAACAAGATATCTTAACAAATAATATGAGAGATTAAACATTTCATAGACTAATAAACGTTTCTGTACATCTATATTGTTTCATAATACAAGTGCATTAATACTACAATGTTTTCAATATTAACAAGCATAAATGAATTTTTAGTTTAGGCATCAATGTTACGCTTTGCCATCACCTTCACTCTCACACTACTAAACAAAAACAAAAAAGAAGCAGAATGCAGTAGATTACGCAGGGAATTTGCATTAGGATATTGCATTGAAGTGTTTAATTAAAAGTGATCAGAACTGAGTGAGATAATGTCCTCTGAGATGTAACCATAGCAACAATCATACAATGGTATGGGGGACCAGAAAGGTACCTAAACAAAATCAGGATGTTTTTTGTTTAATTTCATATAAATCAGATTTATGCATGAAAAACAAAGCAACAGTCACATCTGTTTTTATTTTGTTTTTTTTTTTACAGGAAGCTTCATTGTTTCTTGCATGTACACGTCTGTGCCTATTCTCATCAGAAACCACTTGTAGACAAAGGATAGTTGCCACAGACTAACAACCAGTAGGCCTATATCCTTATTGGATCTGCAGGATGTTTTCATTTTGATTTCGATGGTCAACTGCCTACCAAGAAATGAGAATGGTAAGAAATTGTAAGTTAGAAAAACCTTGTGATTTAGTTGGCAGTCTGTAGTTGCAGTGTAGATCACCTTGGGATTTCAGAGAGAATGGAACAAAGTAACGTCAGGAAACTCCAATTTAACATAAATATTGAAGTGCAATATATCAGATGAATTAAGGTTAAGTTACAGAAAATCAGTTTACATTTTGGGTGTAAGATGTTTGTTCTTAGAGTTGAAAACAGCCCTAGAACTTATTTTCATTACAACCAACCATCATTAAAAGATTAGAAAAAAATCAACGTGCTTTTGATAATACCCAATCTAGAGTTTGCTATGTGAATTTGTTTCACTAGTTAGTGTCTTAGGGAGCCCACAGTGTAGCCGTTAATGAGGTACACACTTCCTGGCTCAGTTATGATATGCACGAGGTCCGTGTCCGAGGCCAAAAGACAGCGCCTCCTGTGAGGAGCATGGCGGCAGCTCACACTTTGATGTCTGACATTATTAGTGCTTAGGAAACCTGAATCTTTCATCAAATCTGTGGCTCAGCGCGGTGGGGGAGTCCCGTTTAGAGACAGATTCAAATCAGCCTCCACATCGCCCGCTAATGCCTCGCTTTGCACCAGTTCACTCGAGCTCTCTGTGATGTGACACCTACCATTCATTTGATTATTTCTCTTGTTGCAAATAGACATTATTTGAATTCAGCCATTAAATATACCAATTAGTCACCCATTTAATCATTCAGCTACAACAGAAAAGAGTCTGTCAGTTTGATACAACAGCCTTTAAAGCTAAAAGCAATTAAAATAACAGTCTAGTTCACTGTTGCAACAAAGTGTACTTCAAATAACTAAAGATATTTGTAAAGCAAGATGTATCTGTCTAAAAAAGATCAGACTGATGCTACACTGATGCCAATTATCTTTTTGTACTCAGGGGCACAGTGAAGTCTTTGCTTTGTAATGTTTGCCTGAATATTATAACCATGCCCGTGATGGGGAGGGCTGGAGTGTTACCCATGGACATCCCTCTGCGCCATCATAAACATTTGCTGCTCATAAAAGAATGGCACTTAGGTGTGTTTATTACTATTTTAAAAGCACTGTGTTTTTATTATTTTTTATTAGTAGTAGACTTTTTCATTGTGAATAGATTTTTAAGTAATGCTACAAAGTTGACATGCAAATATTTTCACCAGTCCAAAAGAAATCATTCTGATTGCAGATTTCAAAGGTTGTAGATAATATATATATATATATATATATATATATATATATATATATATAGATAGATAGATAGATACTGTACACATTACATGTAAACTGATTCACAGTTATGCATGAGTGGAGCGAGGTTTAGCATCAACGTTATCATAGCAGCGAGAACTGCATGAGTCCAGCTCAGCTTTATAATTACCCTGCTTGTAATTTTAATGAATATTAAATGATATGATTTCCCTCTCAACAAAACATCATCCATGTGTAATTTTTAAATGGACAGTGTGAAGAAGAGTTTCTGATCATAGTAAATTTGCTCACCATTTCAGAATTGCCTGACATTCTGCAACAAGGGCTCTGGTTGTTGAAAATAACATAAAATGCATTTGTAATACAGATATGTAATACCTTTACTCATCTTCTAATGTTACCAGCATTAAAGGCCATTGTTTGGGAGTAAACCAATAAGTATAGCTTTTATCAAAGTTATTAGCCCTTTTTTTTTTTTTTGCAATTCTTGCTGAATTTCTAGCGAGTATTAAACACAGAACTTTACTAGGTTAATTCACATCCCAGGTCTGCCTCAATATGTCAATGTCAATCCAGCCTCTTTAGACCGCTTTAAAGGAGCACATTGTGACCCAAATATAAATTGTTTATGACATGAATAATATCTAGGGTTTACAAAATGATGAATGGTTAAATACATTCAATAGGGTGATCATAATACTGCCTTCTATATCATACAGCTAAACATGATAAATCTGGATATAAAAATTATAAACACATTCAAACCCTTAAGTATAGAGCACATGGGCATCTCTCATTACACATACCTACAATTTACATAAACATTTACATAACTTCCACTGTAAGCATATAATTTAGCATTGATACATAGGAAATTGCTGCATTTACTATATGTGCATAATGCTTACTGTACTGTAGATATATTTCATCTTATTGTATATTTTTACATCTAGACAGCATATTATTCTTTAATCTTTTATTTCACTGGAATTTATGTTGGCTTTTGAACACGTTATACTCGCCAAATAACATATTACGCTTCTTATTTGAAGGAGGTTACAGTCTATCACGTAAAACATCAGAGTTCTGCTTTCGGTCACATTTTTATTTTAGTACATAGGCATCTCCGTGTGTGCGCTTGGTAAAGAAATAATCACACACCAAGTCAACACTATTAAATTGTTGCTGCACAGAGACACAAAGCCCACTTCTGTTGTTTAGACCATTATGAGAAAACATCACCATTGTCGATATTTTTGAACAAGTTCCCTCTGAAATTTGGTTGATTCTCTGGAATGACTGAGATAAATGTTAATTATTTCACGTGTAATTTTTCTATTCCTGATTGCAGTAGAGTTCATTTGGCGTAATTGGACACAGGTGTTGCTGAGTCACAGCGTGCCATGTTGCATTTCATTTTGCTTTTTGGCAGCACCAAAGCCATTTCAGAAATTTCTTTACGCATAAGCAGAGCTGGCACAGAAACACATTCCCATGTTGCCAAATGGCAAACAAATGTTAAACCTTTATAATGTCTGCTTTACTCATTTTGGTAATGAAGACTAACTTAAACCAACTCTGCGCACTCACAAACACACACTCTCCACTCTCTGCAACCCTACTGAACCCCAACAAACTCCTCTCTGGGTTTCCTGGGACTGTTACCATGGAGACAGTGCTTACCTCAGTGCTTTCCGAAGTGCTCTGCGCTTTCTCAGAGTCGTGCCTGTTGTGATTGGAGTTGTCCTCTAGTTCACATACTGTACATTGAAAGGCATTAAACAAAGCGATAGATAGATAGAGAGAGAGAAAGAGAGGGGGGGGGGGAAGAAAGTATAATATGTCGACTGAAAATCAGCTATTTCTTGCACAACTTACAGTGAATTGTCAATAAAAAAAAATAATTGCCATAATATCATATGGTGTTATTGAGGAAAGAAGCAAGAGAAAAAGATGGCTGGCCCGTTCCCCATGCACTGAACATATCAGACAACGTTTATACAATTTCCACCTTCATCGAAAAGTAATTTAGTAGTAGTTTCTACATTTTCTACAGTTTGGCTTTATTTTTAGCTAGTGTGCTAATTAGTTGGCCTGTTAACTAATCTATTTACTGACTAGCTAGGAAACCGTATAGAATTGTATTGGCTGTTATATACAGATGCAGTACTTGGTTACATGAAACCCAAAATGAACACTGTAAATTAAATCTTGCAAATCTTATTGCTCTTGTTAACATTCATAAACAGCACCATCCATCATGTATTGCTCTTTTGAAAAGGATAAAAGGATTTGGCTGATTCACTGAAGTGACTGGGAAGATCCCAAAGCCTTCTGGGTAAAATCTGTTGCTGAAGTCTACAGTGTTGTTAACTCATTCCCTCAGCCCTAAAAAAAAAAAAAAACCTTCCAGCAAACTTTACTTCAGCTAATAAAGTAATAAAGTATTCAAATATGAGAGTTGTAATGAGGAATGATTTACTACCATTATATTTCGGACATGTACAAACAACCAAACAGTCCCTCTGAGTGAAACTGTCCTGAAGCCAGATATGCCAGTACTTTCTAATTTGAAGGTTCCAAGTAGACAACATTTTTGGGCAGTATTTGGCAGCTTCTAGATAAAGACTGTCCAATTCACATGGCAGCCGCCATCTGAGGTCCCTGATTCTGACCAAAAGTGTGAGGCTTTTGAACAGTGTTGCCAACTTAGCAAATTTCTTGCTAGATTTGGCAACTTTTTAGACCTCTTAATTGACTTTATTTTGAAAAAAGAGCCATGTGACAAATCTAGGGACTTTCTGAGCAGACGTTAGAGACTGTCCTACACTCGATGCGGTTCTCCAGTTCATACGCAGGGTTCACTCAATTCACCACCAGTGTGTAAAGTCTGAATGAGTTGTGCTTGCTGATTGTTCATGTATGTGATTGGTCCCAATGGCCAATCACTGATCACCATTGTTTGTCCCACCCACACACTTTGTTCTTTGTTTTAAACTCTCTTCTTGGCTTTATTTATAAGTAATACAAAGAAAATAATTCGAATAATGTCTGCATTTCCCAACTTCTCACTACCACTGATGTTTTTGTCTATGTCCTTGATAGAAATAATAGATTTCTGCAAATACTTAAATACCTGGTTTGACTGTTTTTTTTTTTTGTTTTTTTTTTTTTACAGAACAAATGTCTTCAGAAAATCTTCCTTCTTCATATAGAACATTTTGATATGCAAATGTTCATGACAATTCAATGCCCATGAGGTCATCTGGTGACTTATAGCACCTTTTTGAGCATGCATTAGTGTCGCTCCCCTGAAAAGATCTGGCAACACTGCTTATGAGTTATTACTGCTCATAAGCCACAGCACTAGTTTAACATAACTAAGAAGTTCCTAAGAAGTCATTTTATCATATCTTGCAATTATTTGTCTTACTATTGTTTCTGTGAAACTGGTAATCCTTATCAAGGTATTTTTCCTGCACTATAAAGTATGTATTCATCAAAGTGGAGTCAGAGGCAGACTATAAACTGTAAGTACTTTTGTTACAAATACCTGTAGGCATAATCAATAATAGGAGTCCAGGCACTGGAAGATGGTTAAAGTGAACGTTTTGCAACTTTACACAAATTTAATTACATTTGTATACTCATTATTCGAGCTCAAGTGCAAAAAAGTAAAGAAGTAAATGTTGTTTATATTTGGGGTATTTGGGAAAACTGTACATTTCATTTTTGGCTAAACTATTCCTTTAGTAATGTAGGCAGTTTTATATTTGGTGTCAAAACAAGTGAGCGACTGTCAAAAAATAATTACACTAAATGAAGCACTCAATTGGGAAAAACACAAAAACAAAGAACTAGAAACCAGAAACTAGGAACTAGACAAAGTGACATGCAAAGACACATTACAAAGGGAGAGGAGCAGGAGAAACAAGGAAGTAAACAGGACGAGTTCATGACTTTAGCTATCGCTGTGTCTCATATCGCTTCCTCACTCACTATTCAGGTTCGATGTACTTGACCCTTGCTGGTTTGCTACTGACCTTCTGATTTGGCTTCTTCAGCCCAGCCTCTGGTAACTTGTTTGCTCGCTGTTTTTATTCTTGCCTATGCACTTGGTTTTCGATTTTTTTCCTGCCCTGCATGTACCTGTGTGCCCGTGGATTTAACCTTGACCATGTGCATAAATTGGTTTCAGTAAATCTTTGCAGATGTACACTACTTCTCAGCATCCCCTGTCACATATTTCCTATAGTGTTGATGAAAAACCCTAGATATTACACACAGTCTGCAGTACTGCACCATTTCACTGCTCGTTTCCTCCCGGAACTGAGGTTCGTCCAAAATCACAGGTTTGCACACATATGAGAGGATTACGCTGTGAGTCACTCTAATATACTGCTCTGAGATTATCCTGCTTGAACACAATTCCTTTAAACAGGAAGGATTAATTTGGTGCCATTTAACATTGTAACATGACATGGCTGACATTATGAGCGAGGAGTTAAAGAGGATTTCGCCCCATTTTTCAGGAACCAAAGTTCAGTGTAAGCCATTTCCCTTTTATAATAAGCTAATACAATTCAGCAGGGCCCTTTGTAACGTCGGGCGTAATCTGCTTAATGAAATTCAAAAAGGGTGACAGAAGAAGCGTGCTTATGACTTCACACACATATGGTAAAATAAAAAAAGGGTAAAAATGCAATATGCACATTATTCTCCACATTAAAAAGATGTTTGTTTGGAAGAAAATATATGGATGAATTAAAAGAAAGAAAGAAAGAAAGAAAGGAAGAACAATAATGCTATAATTCTGAATATGATTCCATTTTAATATATGTGGGATTATATTATTTTATAATACTACAGACGATTTGATGGCTCCTTCAAGAAACTGTTAATGCAAAGCATTAAGATTATTTAATTTAAACAGTAAATAATAATCAAACACAGGTTTTCATGGTAGTATACAGAAAATAACAGTTATAGCTGCTATAACTGTAGAAAATTATAATTTGTAAAAAGTGTTGGTTATATTGCTCACCCATAACAACAGCACATATATGTATACTTTAATTAGAAAAGGGCCAACAAGACATCAAGAGTTGAAACCTTCCTTTAAATGTTAGCGCAATTTCATAAGACAGAATAAGACTCTTGATATGGGTTAATGCAGAGATACTTGACTCTGTATCACCTAAGACTAATCTCAGAGCGTCTGTGTGGTATTAGAGCTCATCTGTGTAGTACAATGAAACATAATTACATTTCCTATTACGCTGGTGTTGTTGCAACTGGGATAACCATTGACATTTTCACTCGAAATTACGTGTTGCATTTTTTTTCCCTGCAAAAGGATTAGCAAAATCCACCATCTTGGGGCTTTATTATTATTAATTAGACAAAACTCTTAGTGCTGGGAGTTGACAGTGTAATTTAAGCAGCTAATTAATATGCAAAGTCTGGAAACAAGATTTGGTTTTTAATCAGCCCA